>NC_135986.1:17969803-18012924 GCF_053455715.1 Rhinoraja longicauda
CACCTACCATTTAACCAGCCGGGACTCCACGCAGAGCAGTGATGGAATGGAACAGCACTCTCGGGAATCGTCACGTTGTCATAACTGGAACAACAAGCAGAGAGTCAGCCCCCGACTGAGGGAAAGATGAGCGACTGGAGTCTACACCATCGCACTGATATCGGTCCAGTGCCAGGAAACCCTTTTTGCCCTCTCCAAAATCTCTCTTTCCTTCCTCCAGAATGTATGAGTTTCCTTTCCCTATACTCCACTCACTGTCCCAGAATGGGGGTTGATACTATCAATCTAACACGCCTTATTCCCTTTCAGTTACTTGATATATGACAGTAGGTTGCTATTCAGCCCATCACAATCATACTGGCCCTCAGGAAAGTGAGTCCTCAGCCCTCTGCCCCCTCTCCTAATTTCCCTGTAGCACTGCAACTTATTCCCTCTCACCTGCCCGTGAATACTCCATTGATTATTTTGCCACTTGCCTCCACGAGTGGGAGTTCACAGGTCCAGTTCATCTACCAGCATATATTTGGGATGCGGGAACACCAGGGGGAAACCCACCCAGGGAAGATCATGCAAATCCACATAGAAAGCTCCAGATGTCAGGATCGAACTGTGATCGTTGTAGATGCAAGCCCCAGCACTAACTCCGACACATTCTCACGTGCGATCAGTTTACCTGCTAAATCTGTACCACCCTTCCTTCAGATTTATATCATCCATCCATCGGCCACTGCACCGAGTTTCAAGACAATCCGAGCTCCTCCAGGGCTGATCCAGGACGGTGTGGTTTACACACGGATCACCGAGCGTGGAGACTGCAGCTGTGGGACATGTTGATGATCAGCGTTAAAGTAAGACTGAGCTAAGTTCACTCAAACCCCAGCCACATCCAACAACACAGGAGCACCAACAACCTCTGATTTAGAGCCAGTGGTAAAAAGCAGCACAGAAACGAGTCCCACAACCACCATATCAGATTTGGTTTATGTTTGGTATTGTCACGTAATATTTCATTCCAGCCTTTTGGCCATCTGGACCAATCGCAAATGCCTACAATAGGTCCATATCCTTCTGTGTCTTGTCTGATCACATATCTGTGTAAATGAATCATAATTCCCATGATTGGTTCTGATTCTACCACCCTCTCTGGCTGCACATTCACCACTCTGTGTGGAAGAACCAAGCATTCCAAGTTATTCCCTCTAGCCAGTATAAAGGTCAACCAAATGAACACATAAATGATTCATCCATCTTGCTTTCACTGCCGCACACATTATATTGAAAAAAGGACCGGGGGAGACCAATGGGCCCAACTGGATGATGCCAGCTCCTGGTGCAGGAACCCCATCATTTCCATTCCTCCCTCATTAGTTCCCTGATGCCCTGCAACTTATTCTGTTTCACACAGACTATTCAATTCTCTTTCCATAGAGTCATACAGCATGGAAACAGGCACTTCAGCCCAACCTGCCCACACTACCCAGCATGTCCCAGCTACACTGGTCCCACCTGCTCACGTTTGGCCCATATCAATGTATATTTAATATAAAGTAGTTCATATACATCTTGTATAGGTGTAAGCTGTATTGAAGGGAGCTGATTGGGCAAAGAGAAGCTGGCCATGCTGATTGAGGAATCTAGGGCCAGAGCCAATCCTTTCAGGGGTGGGTAGGGAAGAGATCTAAATGGAGACGGAGGTATAATATTTGTAACTTTCTCCTGCAAATCAAATTAAAATAGGAGGAATAGTGGAAGCGAAGGTGGTTATCTAACAACAAGATCATTATCAACTGGGTCAATGAGCCAAGCAACAGCAGATAGATATTAATGCGAGGTGTTGCATTTTGTTAAGACAAGCCAAGCAGGACTTACACAGAGACACTAAGGGGTACAGGTACATAGTTCCAATGATGTGGTGATACAGGTAGACTGGGAAATAAAGAAGGTGGTGACACAAGACACTGCAGATGCTGGAATATAGAGCAAAAATACAAAGTACTGGACAAACTCAGTGGGCCAGGCAGCACCGTTGAATAAATGGAAAGAAGACGATTTGGATGAGGCCCCTACAGACTGATTGGAAAGCTGTAAAAGAGGTGAGGGTGGGGGCGGGACAAAGCCTGGCAAGGGAAAGGTGGATGTAGGTGAAGGGTGGGAGATTGGCTGATGGAAGAAACACTCAGCAGATTGAGCAAAGAGAAATAGATTAAACGTTTCAAGTTAAGAAACTTCATTCAAAAAGTGCAAGTTAAAACCTTTGCATATTGATGAACTATTTAGAATGTGGAAAGATAGCAGTCAATTTCTAAAGTGCATCACCCACAAACTGCAACAGGATGTTGAACAATAATGTGTTTAATGACAATAACAGGACAATACCACAAAGGCATTTACTTGGAGCATGGCTGGGGAGTTCAGTAGAGCTCCTCTCCTTGAGCAAAGCTGCCTCGGCACTGATGTGGAAATCAGCCTAATGTCGGTCTGAAGTCTCTGATGAACCAACCAGACACAGGGGATGGGAATACCGAGGATGCTGGCAGCAATTCCAGAAGGGACAGGAGCAATAATGGTTGTGTGAACAAACTGAAGGGAGATACATGGGTCTGCTGGGTGGACGAAACAGGGACTGGGGCAGAAACAAAATGTTCTGTTGGCAAGTATTAATTGATATTAGTTTAATGCAGTAGAGATTCACCGGGATATTTTTAAGGCAGAGATAGATAGGTGGATTCTTGATTAGTACGAGTGTCAGGGGCGATGGGGAGAAGGCAGAAAAATGTAGTTCAGAGGGAAAGATAGTTCAGCCATGATTGAATGGCAGAGTATACCTGATGGGCCGGATGGCTTCATTCTGCTCTATCACTTATGAACTTGAATCAAGGACAAGTCGCACTCTGGCCACTCCCTCTTTTAAATCAAGGACGAGTTGCACCCTCTTCCTCTTCTCCCCTCTCCTATCAGACAAAAGGTAGAGAAATGTGAAAACGCACACCTCCAGATTCAGGGACAGTTTCTTCTCAGCTGTTATCAGGCAAGTGAACCATTCTACCACAACAAGAGAGCAGTCCTGAACTACTATCTACCTCATTGGAAACCCTCGGGCCTTACTGGCTTTATCTTGCACTAAATGTTATTCACGTTATTCCCTCTATCATGTATCTGTACACTGTGAATGGCCCAATTGTAATCATGCATTGTCTTTCCGCTGATTATTTAACACATAACGAAAGCTTTTCACTGTACTTCGGTACTCATGACAATAAACTAAACTCAACACAACTCAGAATGTTACTTGGGCTTGAGGACTGAGTTATCGGGAGAGGTTGGATAGGTTGGGACTTTTTTCTTTGAAGCATTGGTGGTTGAGGAGTGACCTTATTGAGGTGCACAAGAACATGAGGGACATGGACAACACTCAGTCTTTTTTCCCCAGGGGAGATCATTCTAAACCGAGAGGCCTTACCATGAATTAAAATCCTAAATTGTGGTGAAGCCATATTTGAGGGTCTGAGAGAGGATCAAGTTGATCGGAGAAGATTGTTTGCAGGAAAAGGAACGTCAGGAAAGTGTGATGTTTTTTAGTGTGCGGACAAGAGCTCAGGACATGCATGTCCCTGTTATAGTGAAGGGCAAGGCAGGCAAACATAAGGAAACTTGGTGTATGAGGGAAATTGAGGCTTTGGTCAAGATTAAGAAGGAGGCATGGGACATGTATAGGCAGCTGGGATCAAGTGCATCCCTGGAGGAGTTTTAAGAACTAAGGAGAAAATTTAAAAGGATATCCGAAGGGCAAAAAGGGGCCAGGAGATAGCTCTTGCAGATAGCATTAAGGACAATCCGAAGAGGTTTTATAAATATACAACACAAAAAAGTGTAACTGGAGAGAGTAGAACCCCTCTGGAATTAAAGCGGTCAATTCTGTGTGGAGACACGGACGGCTAAGGTCCTCAATGAGTATTTCTCCTCTGTTTTTACGGAGGTGAAGGACAGGAGGACGGCAATCAATGGAAGTAAATTTAGAACTGCCAGTATTACCGTCAAATAGATGCTTACGGTTCTAATGGGAATCAAGGTAGACAAATGTTCCGGACTGGATCAGATATAACTGAGAACACTGTGGGAAGCCAGAGAGGAAATTGTGGAAGCCCTGGCTGAAGTTTATGAGTCATCATTAAATACAGGAGATGCTGGAAGACTGGACAGTGGCAAACATTGTGCCTCCATTCACGAAAGGCTGCAGGGTAAAGGATGGAAACTATAGGCCAGTGATCCTAACACTTCCGTTAAGTTACTAGTGAGTATTCTGAGTGATAGGATATGTATGCATATATACAGGGAGGGGGGAGAGGGAGGGGGAGAGGGAGGGGGGAGAGGGAGGGGGGAGAGGGAGGGGGAAGAGGGAGGGGGGAAGAGGGAGGGGGGAAGAGGGAGGGGGGAAGAGGGAGGGGGGAAGAGGGAGGGGGGGAGAGGGAGGGGGGAAGAGGGAGGGGGGGGAAGAGGGGGGGAGAGGGAGGGAGAGGGAGGGGGGAAGAGGGAGGGGGAGAGGGAGGGGGGAGAGGGAGGGGGAGAGGGAGGGGGGCGAGGGAGGGGGAGAGGGAGGGGGGGAGGGGGTGGAGGGAGGGGGGGAGGGAGGGGGAAGAGGGAGGGGGAGAGGGAGGGGGGAGGGGGTGGAGGGAGGGGGGGAGGGAGGGGGAAGAGGGAGGGGGGAGAGGGAGGGGGGGAGAGGGAGGGGGGAGAGGGAGGGGGGAGAGGGAGGGGGAGAGGGAGGGGGAGAGGGAGGGGAGAGGGAGGGGGGAGAGGGAGGGGGAGAGGGAGGGGGGAGAGGGAGGGGGAGAGGGAGGGGGAGAGGGAGGGGGGAAGAGGGAGGGGGAAGAGGGAGGGGGGAGAGGGAGGGGGGAGGGGGAGAGGGAGGGGGAGAGGGAGGGGGGAGAGGGAGGGGGAGAGGGAGGGGGAGAGGGAGGGGGGAGAGGGAGGGGGAGGGGGGGAGAGGGAGGGGGGGAGGGAGGGGGGGGAGGGGGTGGAGGGAGGGGGGGAGGGAGGGGGGGAGAGGGGGGAGAGGAAGGGGGGGAGAGGAAGGGGGGGAGAGGAAGGGGGGGAGAGGAAGGGGGGAGAGGAAGGGGGGGAGAGGAAGGGGGGGAGAGGAAGGGGGGAGAGGGAGGGGGGGAGAGGGAGGGGGGGAGAGGGAGGGGGAGAGGGAGGGGGGAGAGGGAGGGGGGAGAGGGGGAGGGGGAAGAGGGAGGGGGAAGAGGGAGGGGGAAGAGGGAGGGGGGGAGAGGGAGGGGGAGAGGGAGGGGGAGAGGGAGGGGGGAGAGGGAGGGGAGAGGGAGGGGGGAGAGGGAGGGGGGGAGAGGGAGGGGGGGAGAGGGAGGGGGGAGAGGGAGGGGGAGAGGGAGGGGGAGAGGGAGGGGGATAGGGAGGGGGAGAGGGAGGGGGAGAGGGAGGGGGAGAGGGAGGGGGAGAGGGAGGGGGAGAGGGAGGGGGAGAGGGAGGGGGGAGAGGGAGGGGGGAAGAGGGAGGGGGGAAGAGGGAGGGTGGAAGAGGGAGGGGAAAGAGGTAGGGGGAAGAGGGAGGGGGGGAAGAGGGAGGGGGGAAGAGGGAGGGGGAAGAGGGAGGGGGGGAAGAGGGAGGGGGGGTGAGGGAGGGGGAAGAGGGAGGGGGGGAAGAGGGAGGGGGAAGAGGGAGGGGGGAAGAGGGAGGGGGGAAGAGGGAGGGGGAAGAGGGAGGGGGGAAGAGGGAGGGAGAAGAGGGAGGGGGGAAGAGGGAGGGGGGGAGAGGGAGGGGGTGAAGAGGGAGGGGGGAAGAGGGAGGGGGGAGAGGGAGGAGAGGTGGGGGAAGGGGGGGGGTGCTGCACCAATGCAGGAGAGGTTTGGGCCCAACTGGTCCACTTGATCTAGTAATCAATACATTCCCTGAAACATGGGTGTCATCACTGCTCTATTCCATTTCTGTAATTTTAGCCTTTGGCTGCGGTTCCAACACCACATTCACACAATCCACATCCCTATTCACTAGTTATTAGCCGGGTTGGGAGCTGCTTTATGTTCTCGTCGTCCACCCTGGGTAGTTCTGCTGAACTGGCTAAATTTGCAGCAAAGCTTCAACTACGGTTCTCTGAAGCACCAATTGCCACTTTTGATTGTTGTAGTTGACATACGAAAGAAGAAGTTATTAGCCCTCACTATTTCTTCCCCGACAATACCGTTGTCTTAAGCTGAGACGGGAGATATTTAAGAGGGACTCAGAGACAACCTTTTCAGTCAGAGGGTAGTCATTATCTGGAATGAGCTGCCAGGGGAAGCTATGGAAGGGGATACAAAAAAGGCCCTTAAAAGACGTAGACAGATATACCAGTAGGAAGAGCTTAGAGGGCTTTGGGCCAAATGCAGGCAAATGGGACTAGTCCACTATACCTACTTGATCGGCGTGGACAAGGTGGGTGAAGGGCCTGTTCCTGTACTGTACACATCTGGAAATAAAGACAATGAACTGGGGCCACAGTTAGATGTGGGCTTATGGCAGTGGTCATGTCTTAGTGTTGGGAGGAGAAGCTGCTGAACTTTGCTAGATACAGGTTTCATAGGAGACCTAAAATACAAAGATGCCCAGGCACTGGTGATTGGGAATTTCAACAGCATTTTCACCAACTGGGATACCAGTGCAAGGAAGGGGAGAGATGCAGAAGTATTATCAGAGTACACCGAGGAGTAAATATCTATAGACTAAAACTCTTGTTTGTTTGTTCCTGATGTACAGCCAAAATGGTACATGACAGCGTGACAATTTTAGGCCCACCTTACTCACCGTCATCCCTTTGGTGCTAATGGAAGAAGTTTCATTGAAATTGGTGTTATATTTTTTAAGTTATTCACATTTTAAAGTTTAAATCTATCTCCTAGGGAGGGAGGGAGGGAGGTAGGATAAGGGGGGGTTGGGGGGGATGGAGTGTGGGGACAAGAAGGGGGTGGGAGGGGGAGGGAGGGAGGGAGGGAGGGAGGGAGGGAGGGAGGGAGGGAGGGAGGGAGGGAGGGAGGGAGGGAGGGAGGGAGGGAGGGGGGGAGGGAGGGAGGGGGGGAGGGAGGGAGGGAGGGAGGGAGGGAGGGGGAGGGAGGGAGGGAGGGAGGGAGGGAGGGAGGGAGGGAGGGAGGGAGGGAGGGAGGGAGGGAGGGAGGGAGGGAGGGAGGGAGGGAGGGAGGGAGGGAGGGAGGGAGGGAGGGAGGGAGGGAGGGAGGGAGGGAGGGAGGGAGGGAGGGAGGGAGGGAGGGAGGGAGGGAGGGAGGGAGGGAGGGAGGGAGGGAGGGAGGGAGGGAGGGAGGGAGGGAGGGAGGGAGGGAGGGAGGGAGGGAGGGAGGGAGGGAGGGAGAGAGGGAGGGGGAGAGTGCTGCCCCAATGCAGGAGAGCTTTGGGCTCAACGGGTCCACTTGGTCTAAAACAGTACAGCACGGAAACAGGCCCTTCAGCCCACAATGTCTGTGTCAAACATATTGCCAAGTAAGGCTAATCTTCTCTGTCTGCACATGACCTATATGCCTCCATTACTTGCCTACCCATGTGCATCTAAACGCTTCTTAAACACCACTATCGTATCTGCCTCCACTGCAGTGCGTTCCACATACCCACCAGCCTCTGTGTAAATAAATACTTGCCCTGCATATCATCTTTATATTTTGCCCGTGTCAACTTAAAACTATGCTCTCCGGACCTTAACATTTCAATTCTGGTCAAAAGGTTATCACCACTCAATTTACAACAGCAGCTTGCAAGCAATACAAAGCAGGGGGAGTCAATCATGGAGAACAGAGTGAAGACTTGGAACAAATATGTTCCCATTAAAGAATTGGAGACTCTAATCCAAGAGGCACACAGATCTCGAGGAAAGCATGGGGTTGGCCAAAGCAAAAATGGGAGATTTAGGATAGATACCAAGAGCCGAAAAAGTAGATACGGAGAGGAGGTGCAGAGGATGTTACGTTTACAAGGTCAACCAGGAAGACACATGGGTGAAAAACACTGACATATAAGCAACAAAAGCACTTGAGATGTTGTGTAAAGTATGGAGAATGAAAAAATGGAAAGAAAATAGAGAGCTGTGTCGCTGACCAGACGACAGCCTGTATTTGGAGGCAGTGTCCAGTTCTAAACAAACCTCTTTTTTAGTTTAGTTAAGAGATACCGCGCTGAAACACACCCTTTGGCTCACCGAGTCCAAGCCGCCTGCTCCTTCATATCAACATTGCTGCCTTTTCAAACTTGCTGTCTCTTCTCTTTTTAATCCCTGTTCTAATATCAAATTTTCATTGGTCATGGCCCATTTGCACTGAATAGATACATTGCTATTGCTCCTGTACAGACAATATATAAATCCTAATTCTTCTTGCCGTACACAACACACAGTTTACCCCTGTTGGAAATGACTCACTCAGAGAACCCAGGATCAGTAGCAGAACCCTCATTTCACCAGGTGACATTCTGCAAATGAAAGCACAGAATTAAAATCAGAGAGAAATGAGGAACAAGGGTCTTGTGCAAGCTGTAAAGTGGGACAGCAATTAATAGTGGGTGAAACACATGACTCCCTGACTGGGAGATCTGCAGACAAACGTGAGATCTCCATCTCAGCGTTGTTCAGGAAAATCAATTACAATCAATTAACATGAGGTAAGATTCTGAGATTGATCAAGTGGTGATGTCTTCTTACCTGATTCTGCAGAGGTGCTGCTGCCTGGGATGGAGAGAGATGAGACCACCTGCAACCTCCTCAGTCCCGGGGACTCTACCGTGAGTGTTGACAGACTCAGCGACAGCTCGCCGACTACCTTCCACATCCGCTTCACGAGTGAATAACTGCAGGGCTGGATAACAGTGCAGCCGATGTGGGTTTGGGGCAAACATGCAAAGCAGACAAACTAACACCTAATCTGGATCTGTGGAATGAAGAGTCCATTGTTTCCAGTCAACTTCCTCTAACAACATAACATATAACAACATATAACAACTACAGCATGGAAACAGGCCTGTCCGGCCCTACCAGTCCACGCCGACCATTCTCCCTGACCTAGTCTCATCTACCTGCACTCAGACCATAACCCTCCAATCCCCTCCTATCCATATACCTATCCAATTTACTCTTAAATAATAAAATCGAGCCAGCCTCCACCACTTCCACCGGAAGCCCATTCCATACAGCCACAACCCTCTGAGTAAAGAAGTTCCCCCTCATGTTACCCCTAAACCTTTGTCCCTCAATTCTGAAGCTATGTCCCCTTGTTGGAATCTTCCCCACTCTCAAAGGGAAAAGCCTACCCACGTCAACTCTGTCCGTCCCTCTCAAAATTTTAAAAACCTCTATCAAGTCCCCCCTCAACCTTCTACGCTCCAAAGAATAAAGACCCAACCTGTTCAACCTCTCTCTGTAGCTTAAGTGCTGAAACCCAGGCAACATTCTAGTAAATCTCCTCTGTACCCTCTCCATTTTGTCGACATCCTTCCTATAATTTGGCCACCAGAACTGCACACCATACTCCAGATTCGGCCTCACCAATGCCCTGTACAATTTCAACATTACATTACATCCCAACTTCTATACTCGATGCTCTGATTTATAAAGGCAAGCATACCAAACGCCTTCTTCACCACCCTATCCACATGAGATTCCACCTTCAGGGAACAATGCACAGTTATTCCCAGATCCCTCTGTTCCACTGCATTCCTCAATTCCCTACCATTTACCCTGTACGTCCTATTTTGATTTGTCCTACCAAAATGCAGCACCTCACACTTATCAGCATTAAACTCCATCTGCCATCTTTCAGCCCACCCTTCCAAAAGGCCCAAGTCTCTCTGTAGACTTTGAAAATCTACCTCACTATCAACTACTCCACCTATCTTAGTATCATCTGCATATTTACTAATCCAATTTGCCACACCATCATCCAGATCATTAATGTAAATGACAAACAACAGTGGACCCAACACAGATCCTTGGGGCACTCCACTAGACACTGGCCTCCAACCTGACATACAATTGTCAACCATTACCCTCTGGTATCTCCCATTCAGCCATTGTTGAATCCATCTTGCAACCTCACTATTAATACCCAACGATTTAACCTTCTTAATCAACCTTCCATGTGGAACCTTGTCAAATGCCTTACTGAAGTCCATATAGACAACATCCACAGCCTTGCCCTTATCAATTTCCCTGGTAACCTCTTCAAAAAATTCAAGAAGATTAGTCAAACATGACCTTCCAGGCACAAATCCATGTTGACTGTTTCTAATCAGGCCTTGATTATGCAGATCAGTGAAGGGTCAGTACTGAGCAGGGGCTGCAATTGTAACGGACAAATGTATTAGAGAGGAAATGCACTGTAGGTCCTGTATAAATCATGCCTAATGACCAGCTGACCATTGTTACACAGAGGACCATACTGGAACAGAAATAGACATAAGTATTAACAGAGGGAGTAGTCGTAGGATAAAAGCTGCCAGTGGATTGTGTATTGGAAATGTAATGGACAGAGCAGGCTAGAGAGGGTGCAGCCACAGAATAATCCATGCCATGTCAGTATGTGACACTGAGCTGTGTATATGGGAACTGGAACAGAGATGAAATTGCAGAGAACTTTATCAGATTTATCGTCCACTCCAGCATCATCCCACATGGCAGCATTGAGCTGTGTGGTGGATCTACAGTGAACAGAGAGGGCTGCAAAATGAAACTGGCAGGGTCACTCCTGTTGTACTAAAACATGTCGCATTGGGTATTGGTGTCTGTGCTCCGGTCCCAGAACAGACAGTAAACATGACATTGGCAGCTGAAGCATAACTATGGCATGCAAACAGGCTCTTTGGCCCAACTCACGTTTGCCTCTGCCTGACCATAATTATCCCTCTAATCCTTTCTGATCCATGAACCTGTCCAAAAGCCTTTTAAATGTCATAATTGTTTCACTCAGGTGGATAAATGGAACATGCTGCCAGTGGATGTAGTTGAAGCTGAGACTATAACGGCATTAAAAAGACACGTATATATATATAAACATGTACTACAGCAGAAACATGCCTTACTTCCTTTATGTTTAAAGTGCCTTTAGGTGCCTAAAAGTGACCTTGTTGTTGATGTGCCTTGTTATGTTATGTTATATTATGTTATGTTAAATGTTTTTTGTATGCTATTCGGATAAAGCAATAAAAATAATATTTTATAAAAAAGACACTTGGACAGGAACATGGAAAAGTTTGGAAGGAAATGGGCCAAGCGTGGGCAAATGAGACTACTTAAACTAGGGGATCTGAGCCGACATGAATGAATTGGGACAAATGATTTTTTCCCTGCTGCATGACTACACATGATCTTTATCCTCCATTCACTGCAGGTCCATGAGCTTATCTGTAAACCTCTCCGATGCCACTATTATATCTGTTTATTTACCACCCATGGCAGGATGTTCCAGGCACCCATCACCCTGTGTTAAAAAAACTAGACCTACACATCTCCTTTAAACTTTGTCTCTCTCACCTTAAAGCTATTCCCTCTAGTGTTTGACAATTTCGTATTGGGAAAGAAAGTCTAACTGACCAGTCTCTCTACACCTCTCGTAACTTTATATACTTCTATCAGCTACCCTCTCTTTGTAGGTAATAGCCCATAATCCAGGCAAACATTAAACCCATGGCTTGAGTCAGCCTACAGAGACCTCCAACCTCTGTCTTAGTAAAATGAATGCACCCATCAATCTTACCTATGCCCCTCGTGATTTAATAAACCTCGGTAAGGTCACCCCTCAGCCTCCTTCACTCCAAAAAAGAAACAGCCCCCACGCATCCAGGCTCTCCTCACAACTTGAGCACTCCTGTCCCGGCAACATCCTTCTGCAGCCTCTCTATCTCAATCACATACTTCCAATAGCATGGTGACCATAAATGCACATGATACTCGAGGTGTGGTCTCACCAATGTTCTATCCAGATGTAACGAGATGTCCTAACCCTTGACTCAATGTCCTGTCCAATGAAGGCAACGACGCCATAAGCCGTCTTCACCACTTTGTCTACCCAAAGTATCATATTCAAGAAATTATGTATTTGTCCCCTAGGTTCCCTGAAAGTGGTGCAAAGCTGCAAAGAGTGCAGAGAAGATTTATGAGAATGTTGCCAGGATTTGAGGGTCTGAGCTATAAGGAAAGGTTGGCTCAGCTAGGACATTATTCCATGGAGTGCAGGAGGCTGAGGGTTGATCGCATAGAGATGTTTAAAATCACGAGGGGGGATGGGTTGAATGCATAGTCTTTTATCCACAGCAGGGGCATGAAGAACCAGAGAACATGTTTAAAGTGAGAAGAGAAAGATTTGATAGGAACTTGAAAGGCAACATTTTCAGTCAGTGATATTTGGAACGAGCTGCCAGAGGAGATACTTGAGGTCGGTACGATAACAACATTTAAAAGACATTTGGAAATGTATATGGACATGAAACGTTTACAGTATATGAAACTGTAAGTGACAGGGTCCATGAGAGTAAATAGCACTAAATGACAGGGTCCAGGAATGTAAGTAACACTGTAAATGACAGGGCCCGGGAGAAACACAGTAAATGACAGGGCCCGGGAGAGTAACACTGTAAATGACAGGACCCAGGAGAGTAACACTGTAAATGACAGGACCCAGGAGAGTAACACGGTAAATGACAGGGCCCGGGAGAAACACAGTAAATGACAGGGCCCGGGAGAGTAACACTGTAAATGACAGGGCCCAGGAGTGTAAGTAACACTGTACATGACAGGGCCCGGGAGAGTAACACTGTACATGACAGGGCCCGGGAGAGTAACACTGTAAATGACAGGACCCAGGAGAGTAACACGGTAAATGACAGGGCCCGGGAGAAACACAGTAAATGACAGGGCCCGGGAGAGTAACACTGTAAATGACAGGGCCCAGGAGTGTAAGTAACACTGTACATGACAGGGCCCGGGAGAGTAACACTGTACATGACAGGGCCCGGGAGAGTAACACTGTAAATGACAGGGCCCATGGGAGAAACACAGTAAATGACAGGGCCCGGGAGAGTAACACTGTAAATGACAGGACCCAGGAGAGTAACACTGTAAATGACAGGACCAAGGAGAGTAACACTGTAAATGACAGGACGGCAGAGGCTATCACAACATTTCAGAGGTATCTAGATGAGCACTTGAATCACCAAGGCCTAGAAGGTGTCAGATCTTATGTTGATATCTGGGAATGATATAAATTGATACATAATGATCAGTATGGACAAGGTGAACTGAATGGCCTGAATCCGTGCTGTATGACACTTTGACTATCAGTTGAAGCCTGGGGTAGGTCAGATACGAATGCATTGACACAGGGCAGGCAATCTACTTTTGTTCCTGTTTTGCTGTGTTCCTGTGAGAAGACACAGAGTGATCTTGGCAGTCATTGATGGAGGATTCTAATTCAATAATAAACATTGCAGTGGTGGAACAGCAGAAAAGGACAGGAAATTCACTCCTTGGTCGAGCAGGCCAGAACTTTATAACTGGGCGTTTAGGAAGATGAGGGGTGATATTATACAGGTGTATCATTTCATGAGAGGAATACACAGTATAAATGCAGTCTTTTTCCCAGAGTAGGGGGAATCAAAACCAGAGGCCATGGATTGAAGGTGAGGGGGGAAAGATTGAATAGAAAGGAACCTGAGGGGCAACTTTTTTTTTTAAATGCAAAGGATGGTAGGTATATGGAACGAGCTGTCAGTGGAGGTAATTGAGACAGCTACTTTCACAACAAGTACATGGATCGGATAGGTCGGTGTGGACATGTTGGGCCAAAAGGCTTGTTTCCACACTGTATGACTCTATGACTCTCCCAGTCCGAGCTCCCTTTCTCACCTCAGCCGTTGTTTCCATCCGTTGATGAATGCTCCTGTGATTTTTCCTCAGCTGTTTTCTCTGCCTCAGACATGGAGAGTCCATTGTTCTCAGTCAGTGAGCTTCCTAAAACATACACAATACTAAGAAGCATCATTGGACAGAGGGCTCTGACTATTGGATCTTAAATGGACAGAGGATGTTGAAGAATATCTACTGGACACATCCATACAACACCACGGGCAATGCAATGCATCTTCCATAACTTTAATGGACAATTATAATCGAACTGCCCACCACAGAATCCTCCAATCCAACCAACACCAATTCCATGCTTAAAAGTGACACCAGCTCCTCCCACGCTTCTTCATCTAATCCCAGCACATTGAGCATCCATTGCAACCCCCATTTAGTTACCCAACCTGCCTTTGAATACTTGCACACACAAGAACCGCGCCAGTGGATATGTAATGTACATAGAGCATTGGATAGAAAACCTCCACAGGACAATCACTGTGCCAGACCTTGGTCACTGGGCTCGGGATGAGTAATGGGCTAACGGCACACAGGGCCTGGGCAGCTGAAGACAAAGACATTAATTGTGAAGCTGTTAAATTTGTGGATAACAGTTCATAGAAACATAGAAAATAGGTGCAGGAGGAGGCCATTCGGCCCTTCGAGCCTGCACCGCCATTCAATATGATCATGGCTGATCATCCAGCTCAGTAACCTGTACCTGCCTTCTCTCCATACCCCCTGATCCCTTTAGCCACAAGGGCCACATCTAACTCCCTCTTAAATATAGCCAATGAACTGGCCTCAACTACCTTCTGTGGCAGAGAATTCCACAGACTCGCCACTCTGTGTGTGAAGAAATGATTTCTCATCTCGGTCCTAAAAGACTTCCCCCTTATCCTTAAGCTGTGACCCCTGGTTCTGGACTTCCCCAACATCGGGAACAATCTTCCCGCATCTAGCCTCTCCAACCCCTTAAGAATTTTATATGTTTCAATAAGATCCCCCCTCAGTCTTCTAAATTCCAGCGAGTATCAGCCTAGTCTATCCAGTCTTTCTTCATATGAAAGTCCCGCCATCCCAGGGATCAATCTGGTGAACCTTCTCTGTACTCCCTCTAAGGCTAGAATGTCTTTCCTCAGATTAGGAGACCAAAACTGTACAGTTTTGGTCAGTTATCTGGGATCCTGAAGTGCAAGATGCCTTGTTCTCATTGAACTGCCGCTATAAATATGATAACAGAACAGGGGAGAATTGAACAGTGGCGCATTTCCATTGGGACTGCAATGTCCAGATATGCGAGAGTGAATTATTAAGATACTACACGGAAACACGCCACTCAGTCCAATAATTCAAAGACATAAAAAGCCTGAGTAACTCAGCGGGACAGGCAGCATCTCTGCAAAGAAGGAATGGGTGACCATTCGGGTTTCCACCCATTTAATGAAGGGTCTTGACACAAAAAGTCACCCATTCCTTCTCCCCAGAGATGCTGCCTGTCCCACTGAGTTACTCCAGCCGTTTGTATGTATGTATCTTCGGTTTAAACCAGCGTCTACAGTCCCTTCCTGCACGAGTCCAATATTTCAAACTGCCTTAAACTCTTTGCCTCCCCCCCCCCCCCCACTCCACTAACTCTCATTTTGTCCTTTTTTCATCCGTGGCTTCGACAATAGAAAATAGACAATAGGTGCAGGAGGAGGCCATTCGGCCCTTCGAGCCAGCACTACCATTCAATATGATCATGGCTGGTCATTCTCAATCAGTACCCCGTTCCTGCCTTCTCCCCATACCCCCTGGCTCCGCTATCCTTAAGAGCTCCAGAGCATCCAGAGAATTGGCCTCCACTGCCTTCTGAGGCAGAGAATTCCACAGATTTACAACTCTCTGACTGAAATAGTTTTTCCTCATCTCCGTTCTAAATGGCCTACCCCTTATTCTTCAACTGTGGCCCCTGGTTCTGGACTCCCCCAACATTGGGAACATGTTTCCTGCCTCCAACGTGTCCAATCCCTTAATAATCTTATATGTTTCAATAAAATCCCCTCTCATCCTTCTAAATTCCAGTGTATACAAGCCTAGTTTGCATCTGTGGCCTTTCACAAAATGTTACCTGTGCCCGATATGAAAAGTACTTTGTTTTCCTTCTAGATGTTTCTTGTTACAAACAGGATTGTGGGAATGGTGCAGTGCTTCCATTAGAAATGTTATGATGGCAGATTTGAATTTGGTACACAGAAACAAGTATTTAGGCCCTTCCACTCAAACCACTATGAAAACTGCCTGTACCTGTCTGTTCCCTCCTCCTAACCCCACCTCTCTGACACTCTTCTTTTCCATAAATTCTCGTTTCCTTGTCGCTCAATTTGCATCTGATTTTCATCAATGGTTACCTGCTTCGTTTGTGTGAAAAGTCCCTTCTTCTCAGTCTATGTATTTCCTGGTAAAAACACGGATGATAGAGCAGGGAAGTTAACCCATTAGTAATGTAGTGGTTGCCAAAACAAGGGTGTTTTGTGTGGACGTTACTGCAGAGGAACAGGCCATTCGGCCCAACGACATTGACTTGTTTTATACTGCACACCAACATCCTGCAATGTGGAAGCACTGTGCACTCAGCTGTGTCGTGGGACTGCAGTGAACAGAGGGGGCTGGACAAGGAACAATCATTGCTCGCTCACTAAAAATTACATCAGTTTATCGAAAGAACTGAATTGGAAGCAGCCATGTATTTTGGACCATTAAAAATTATGGAGAGTACTGCAAAGAGAGGGACAGATGGGACCACTAAACGGTTTGAAAATCAGCATGAGAACATCGTGACTGAGCTCAACACAGAGGAAATAGTGGAATAAGACGTAGCTACAAACTGGAAAACAGGGATCATCAGTTATTTACTCAAGCTTCCAAGGATACTCTGTTTCTCAGTCTGTCCACCCACGCGTCGTTCTCTGCTGTTCCCTCATATTCCAGTCCCCATTTCACCAACTGTCCCCTTGATTCCTTGTGTCAAATTTTGCTCAGTTTGCATCCTTCCGTTCACCAATGTTACCTGCGCTCCTGATATTGGAAGTTGCTTGTTCGCACTTTATTCAGTCTGACCAACCCAAACGGCTTTCCATTCCTTTAGCAAACTCTGCCTGAGCCGTTGTATTACTCCAGCATTTCGCTCAAGATTCCAGTAATTGTAGTTCCAAAATCTTGCTCTCATTTTGCCAGGATGGTTGAAGAGGGCAGAATTGACCAGAACATGTGGTTCCGTTTGACCTGCAATGGCCACAGAATTATTTATGTCTCTGCATAGAAACAGGCCATTATGGCAAGCAGCTCCATAACATGTTTTACATTCCACATCAACCTCCTGTAACGTGGCAGCTCTGGACACTCAGCTGTGCGGTGGGACTACAGTAACAGAGAGGTCTGGAAAAGGAACATCCACATAATCATTTGTTTTGCACATTGGTGTCAGTGTTCGAGAACTATGATGAGCAGACAGCACATGGGCCTTGGCAGCTGCAAAACTGCCAAGAGTAGAAAATGGTGTTGGGACTTTTTGGTTTAAAGGTAATGGATAAGCTGTCTATTTCCCCTGGAGCAAGGACAAAACCTGAGCAGTTTCTTAATGGAGGTTTATAAAATTATGAGGAATGTTAGTAAGCTGTATAATCACAATCTCTTTCTCTGGATAAAAGTCATAGGTTTAAGGAGTGACACATTTTTCAGAGCGTGGTGAGTATATAGAATGAGCAGCCAGAGGAATTGGTTGAGGCATGTACTATTATCATGTATTAAAGAAATTTGAAGAGCTACTTGGACAATAAAGATGTAGAGAGAGACACAACAAACTGCATATTCTGCAATTCTGACCAAAACTCCAAGTGCTGGAAGAGCTCAGCAGGTCAAGCAGCATCTGTGGAGGCAATGTTTCATGTCAGGCCCCCTCTACAGACCCAGACCACCATCTGTCCATCCCCTCTACAGATGCTATCTGTCCGGTTGTGTTGCTCCAACACATCGAGGAACACTTGCTCAGGGATATAGGAAAAGCACGGACGTGTTGGGCCAAAATGCATGTTTCCATGCTGTTCAACTCTCTGCCAGCTATGAAAACATTAAATGTGCAGATGAGTAGCTAAGATATATCAGATGCTGCACGGAATTAAAGATCCAATGATGCTTCTTAGTATTGTGTTTGTTTTAGGAAGCTCACTGAGTGAGAACAATGGACTCTCCATGTCTGAGGCAGAGAAAACGGCCGGGGAAAAGTCACATGAACATTCAACAACGGATGGAAGCAAGGCTGAGGTGAGAGAGGGAGCTCGGACTGGGAGAGTCATAGAGTGATACAGTGTGGAATCAAGCCTTTTGGCCCAACATGTCCACACCGACCTATCCGATCCATGTACTTGTTGTGAAAGTAGCTGTCTCAATTACCTCCACTGACAGCTCATTCCATATACATACCACCCTTTGCATTTAAAAAAAAGTTGCCCCTCAGGTTCCTTTCTATTCAATCTTTCCCCCCTCACCTTCAATCCATGGCCTCTGGTTTTGATTCCCCTACTCTGGGAAAAAAGACTGTGCATTTATACTGTGTATTCCTCTCATGAAATGATACGCCTCTATAATATCACCCCTCATCTTCCTGCACTCCGAGTTATAAAGTTCTGGCCTGCTCGACCAAGGAGTGAATTTCCTGTCCTTTTCTGCTGTTCCACCACTGCAATGTTTATCATTGAATTAGAATCCTCCATCAATGACTGCCAAGATCACTCAGTGTCTTCTCACAGGAACACAGCAAAACAGGAACAAAAGTAGATTGCCTGCCCTGTGTCAATGCATTCGTATCTGACCTACCCCAGGCTTCAACTGATAGAGTCAAAGTGTCATACAGCACGGATTTAATATTTCATATTTCAGATAGAGCGCGGAAACAGGCCTTTTCGGCCCACCAAATCCGCACCACCCAGCGATCCCCGCACATTAACACTATCCTACACACACTAGGGACAATTTTTACATTTACCCAGTCAATTAACCTACATACAATAGGTTATATACCATACCATACCTTAGGATACAGGCCATTCAGTTCACCTTGTCCATACTGATCATTATGTATCAATTTATATCATTCCCAGATATCAACATAAGATCTGTCACCTTCTAGGCCTTGGTGATTCAAGTGCTCATCCAGATACTTCTGAAATGTTGTGATAGCCTCTGCCATCACCATCCTCCATACAGTGTTACACTCCTGGGCCCTGTCATTTACAGTGTTACACCCCTGGGCCCTGTCATTTACAGTGTTACTTACACCCCTGGGCCCTGTCATTTACAGTGTTACACCCCTGGGCCCTGTCATTTACAGTGTTACACTCCTGGGCCCTGTCATTTACAGTGTTACACCCCTGGGCCCTGTCATTTACAGTGTTACACTCCTGGGCCCTGTCATTTACAGTGTTACACTCCTGGGCCCTGTCATTTACAGTGTTACTTACACCCCTGGGCCCTGCCATTTACAGTGTTACTTACACCCCTGGGCCCTGTCATTTACAGTGTTACACCCCCGGGCCCTGTCATTTACAGTGTTACTTACACTCCTAGACCCTTTCATTTGCTGTGTTACACTCCTGGGCCCTGTCATTCACAGTGTTACTTACACCCCTGGGTCCTGTCATTTACAGTGTTACACTCCTAGACCCTTTCATTTGCTGTGTTACACTGCTGGGCCCTGTCATTCACAGTGTTACACCCCTGGCCCCTGTCATTTACAGTGTTACACCCCTGGGCCCTGTCATTTGCTGTGTTACACTCCTGGGCCCTGTCATTTACAGTGTTACACCCCTGGCCCCTGTCATTTACAGTGTTACACCCCTGGGCCCTGTCATTTGCTGTGTTACACTCCTGGGCCCTGTCATTTACAGTGTTACTTACACTCCTGGGCCCTGTCATTTACAGTGTTACACCCCTGGGCCCTGTCATTTACAGTGTTACACTCCTGGGTCCTGTCATTTACAGTGTTACACTCCTGGGCCCTGTCATTTACAGTGTTACACCCCTGGCCCCTGTCATTTACAGTGTTACACTCCTGGGCCCTGTCATTTACAGTGGTACTTACACTCCTGGTCCTGTCATTTACAGTGTTACTTACACTGCTGGGCCCTGTCATTTACAGTGTTACTCCCCTGGGCCCTGTCATTTATAGTGTTACTCTCCTGGGCCCTGTCATTTACAGTGTTACTTACACTCCTGGTCCTATCATTTACTGTGTTTCTCCCCTGGGCCCTGTCATTTACAGTGTTACTTACATTCCTGGACCCTGTCATTTACAGTGTTACTTACACTCCTGGTCCTGTCATTTACAGTGTTACTTACATTCCTGGACCCTGTCATTTAGTGTTATTTACTCTCATGGGCCCTGTCACTTACAGTTTCACATACTGTAAACGGTTCATGTCCATATATCTTTCCAAATGTCTTTTAAATGTTGTTATCGTACCGACCTCAAGTATCTCCTCTGGCAAAACGTTCCAAATATCACTGAGTGAAAGTGTTGCCTTTCAGGTTCCTATTATATCTTTCTCTTCTCGCATTAAACATGTTCTCTGGTTCTTCATGCCCCTGCTCTGGATAAAAGAATCTGTGCATTCCACCCCATCTATCGCCTCGTGATTTTGTACGTCCCTGTACGATCACCTCATGCACTCCATGGCATAAGCTCCTAGCCTAGCCAACCTTTCCGAATAGCTCAGGCCCTCAAATCCTGGCAACATTCTCTTAAATCTTCTCTGCACTCTTTGCAGCTTTGCACCACTTTCAGGGAACCTAGGGGACAAATACATACTTTCTTGAATATGATACTTTGTGTAGACAAAGTGGTGAAGTAGGCATATGGTGTTGTTGCCTTCATTGGACAGGACATGAGTGAAGAGTTAGGACAGCACATTACATCTGGATAGAACATTAGTGAGACCACACCTCGAGTATCATGTGCATTTCTGGTCACCATGCTATTGGAAGAATGTGATTGAGATAGAGAGGCTGCAGAAGGATGTTGCCGGGACAGGAGTGCTCAAGTTGTGAGGAGAGCCTGGATGCGTGGGGGCTGTTTCTTCTTTGGAGTGAAGGAGGCTGAGGGGTGACCTTACCGAGGTTTATTAAATCACGAGGGGCATAGATGAGATTGATGGTTGCATTCATTTTACCAAGACAGAGGTTGGAGGTCTCTGTAGGCTGACTCAAGCCATGGGTTTAATGTTTGCCTGGATTATGGGCTATTACCTACAAAGAGAGGGTAGCTGATAGAAGTATATAAAGTTACGAGAGGTGTAGAGAGACTAGTCAGTTAGACTTTCTTTCCCAATACGAAATTGTCAAACACTAGAGGGAATAGATTTAAAGTGAGAGAGACAAAGTTTAAAGTAGATGTGTTGGTTTAGTTTTTTTAACACAGGGTGATGGGTGCCTGGAACATCCTGCCATGGGTGGTGAGGAAGCAGATACAATAGTGGCATCGGAGAGGTTTACAGATAAGCTCATGGACCTGCAGGGAATGGAGGGATATTGTTCATATGTAGTCATGCAGCAGGGAAAAAACCCATTGGCCCAATTCAATAATGTCGGCTAAGATCCCCTAGTTCAGGTAGTCCCATTTGCCCACGCTTGGCCCATTTCCTTCTAAACCTTTCCACGTACCTGTCCAAATATCTTTTTAATACCGTTATAGTCCTGCTTCAACTACATCCACCGGCAGCATGTCCCATTTACCCACCATCCTCTGAGTGAAAAAATTGCTCCCAGGTTCCTGTTAATTTTGTTCCCCTCTCACCTTAAACCTATGTCCACTGGTTCTTGATTCCCCAACACTTGGGAAAAGTCACTGCACATTTACCCTACTTATTGCCCTCATGATTTTATATACCTCTATAACATCTTTTGCAAGGAGATGTGATTAATTTTATCGTGCTGCATTTGGCATAGAGATTGTGGGCCAAAGGGATGTTTCTGTGATGTGCTATTCTATGTCATAATGTGAGCAGGGAAAGATTTCAATAGGACGTGAGAGACAGTTTTATTCACACAGAGGGTGATCAGTGTATGGAACGAATTGCCAGAAGTGGGAAAGGCAGGAACAATTATGACATTTAAAAGCCTTTTGGACAGGTTCATGGATTGGAAAGGATGAGAGGGATAATTATGGTCAGGCAGAGGCAAATGGAAGAGTCGGTAGCGCAGCGGTAGAGTTGCTGCTTTACAGCGAATGCAGCGCCGGAGACTCAGGTTCGATCCTGACTACGGGTGCTGCACTGTAAGGAGTTTGTACGTTCTCCCCGTGACCTGCGTGGGTTTTCTCTGAGATCTTTGGTTTCCTCCCACACTCCAAAGACGTACAGGTATGTAGGTTAATTGGCTGGGTAAATGTAAAAAAAATTGTCCCTAGTGGGTGTAGGATAGTGTTAATGTACGGGGATCGCTGGGCGGCACGGACTTGGTGGGCCGAAAAGGCCTGTTTCCGGCTGTATATATATGATATGATATGATATGATGTATGGAACGAATTGCCAGAAGTGGTAAAGGCAGGAACAATTATGACATTTAAAAGCCTTTTGGACAGGTTCATGGATTGGAAAGGATTAGAGGGATAATTATGGTCAGGCAGAGGCAAACGGAAGTGTAGCCAAAGAGCCTGTTTGCAGGCCGTAGTTGTGCTTCAGCTGCCAATGTCCTGTTTACTGTCTGTTCTGGGACCGGAGCACAGACACCAATATCTGATGCGACATGTTTTAGTACAACAGGAATGACCCTGCCAGTTTCATTTTGCAGCCCTCTCTGTTCACTGTAGATCCACCTCACAGCTCAATGCTGCCATGTGGGATGATGCTGGAGTGGAGAATAAATCTGATAAAGTTCTCTGCAATTTCCTCTCTGTTCCAGTTCCCATATACACAGCTCAGTGTCACATACTGACGTGGCTGGGATTTATTCTGTGGCTGCACCCTCTCTAGCCTGCTCTGTCCATTACATTTCCAATACTCAGTCCACTAGCAGTGTTTATCTTACAACTACTCCCTCTGTTAACACATCTCCATTTCTGTTCCAGTATGGCCCTCTGTGTAACAATGGTCAGCTGGTCATTAGGCATGATTTATACAGGACCTACAGTGCATTTCCTCTCTAATACATTTGTCTGTTACAATTGCAGCCCAGTGCTCAGTGCTGACCCTTCACTGATCTGCAGTTGTTAGAGGAAGTTGACTGGAAACAATGGACTCTTCATTCCACAGACGCAGAATAGTTGTTGGTTTGTCTGCTTTGCATGTTTTCCCCAAACCCACACCGGCTGCACTGTTATCCAGCCCTGCAGTTATTCACTCATGAAGCGGATGTGGAAGGTAGTCGGTGAGCTGTCCCTGAGTCTGTCAACACTCACGGTAGAGTCCCCGGGACTGAGGAGGTTGCAGGTGGTCTCATCTCTCTCCATCCCAGGCAGCAGCACCTCTGCAGAATCAGGTAAGAAGACATCACCACTTGATCAATCTCAGAATCTTACCTCATGTTAATTGATTGTAATTGATTTTTCTGTACAACGCTGAGATGGAGATCTTGTACCTCATTTCTCTCTGATTTTAATTCCCTGCTTTCATTTGCAGAATGTCACCTGGTGAAATGAGGGTTCTGCTACTGATCCTGGGTTCTCTGAGTGAGTCATTTCCAACAGGGGTAAACTGTGTGTTGTGTACGGCAAGAAGAATTGGGATTTATATATTGTCTGTACAGGAGCAATAGCAATGTATCTATTCAGTGCAAATGGGCCGTGACCAATGAAAATTTGACACAGAATATTAGAACAGGGATCAAAAAGAGTAGAGACAGCAAGTTTGAAAAGGCAGCAATATTGATATGAAGGAGCAGGCAGCTTTGCTTTCCACTTATTCAGCTGATGCAACTTCTCCGCCAATCTCTCTATTCTGTACAAGTGTGATGGGCTGTTTAAATTAAAGATTCTACAAAACTGATATCGCTATCAGCTCCATTCTTGCACATTATTTCACTTTCACCACCTCAACATCACAGCTGATACCACTGCCCTCTTCTGTGAAAGACCAGTGCAAAGGGTGGCATGGTAGTGCAGAGGTAGAATTGCTGCCTCACAGCATTAGATACCCGGTTCGAACCTGACTCTGGCTGCTGTCTGCATGGAGTTTGTACGTTCTCCCCGTGACCTGCGTGGGTTTTCTACGGGTGTTTTGGTTTCCTTCCACACGCCAAACATGTCGAGGTTTGTCGGCTAATTGGCTTGGTATAATTGTAAATTGTCCCTAATGTGTAGGAAGGTGTTCGTGTGCAGGGATCGCTGGTCGGGTATGGACTTGGTGAGTCAAAGGGTGTGTTTCAGCGTGGTATCTCTAAACTAAACTAAAAAGAGGTTTGTTTAGAACTGGACACTGCCTCCAAATACAGGCTGTTGTCTGGTCAGCGACACAGCTCTCTATTTTCTTTCCATTTTTTCATTCTCCATACTTTACACAACATCTCAAGTGCCTTTGTTGCTTATATGTCAGTGTTCTTCACCCATGTGTCTTCCTGGTTGACCTTGTAAACTTAACATCCTCTGCACCTCCTCTCCGTATCTACTTTTTCGGCTCTTGGTATCTATCCTAAATCTCCCATTTTTTGCTTTGGCCAACCCCATGCTTTCCTCGAGATCTGTGTGCCTCTTGGATTAGAGTCTCCAATTGTTTAATGGGAACATATTTGTTCCAAGTCTTCACTCTGTTCTCCATGATTGACTCCCCCTGCTTTGTATTGCTTGCAAGCTGCTGTTGTAAATTGAGTGGTGATAACCTTTTGACCAGAATTGAAATGTTAAGGTCCGGAGAGCATAGTTTTAAGTTGACACGGGCAAAATATAAAGATGATATGCAGGGCAAGTATTTATTTACACAGAGGCTGGTGGGTGTGTGGAACGCACTGCAGTGGAGGCAGATACGATAGTGGTGTTTAAGAAGCGTTTAGATGCACATGGGTAGGCAAGTAATGGAGGCATATAGGTCATGTGCAGACAGAGAAGATTAGCCTTACTTGGCAATATGTGTGACACAGACATTGTGGGCTGAAGGGCCTGTTTCCGTGCTGTACTGTTTTATGTTCTACTAGACCAAGTGGATCCGTTGAGCCCAAAGCTCTCCTGCATTGGGGCAGCACCCTCCCCCTCCCCTCTCCCCCCTCCACTCTCCTCCCTCCCTCCCTCCCTCCCTCCCTCCCTCCCTCCCTCCCTCCCTCCCTCCCTCCCTCCCTCCCTCCCTCCCTCCCTCCCTCCCTCCCTCCCTCCCTCCCTCCCTCCCTCCCTCCCTCCCTCCCTCCCTCCCTCCCTCCCTCCCTCCCTCCCTCCCTCCCTCCCTCCCTCCCTCCCTCCCTCCCTCCCTCCCTCCCTCCCTCCCTCCCTCCCTCCCTCCCTCCCTCCCTCCCTCCCTCCCCCTCCCTCCCTCCCTCCCTCCCTCCCTCCCTCCCTCCCTCCCTCCCTCCCTCCCTCCCTCCCTCCCTCCCCCTCCCTCCCTCCCTCCCTCCCTCCCTCCGCCTCCCACCCCCTTCTTGTCCCCACACTCCATCCCCCCCAACCCCCCCTTATCCTACCTCCCTCCCTCCCTCCCTAGGAGATAGATTTAAACTTTAAAATGTGAATAACTTAAAAAATATAACACCAATTTCAATGAAACTTCTTCCATTAGCACCAAAGGGATGACGGTGAGTAAGGTGGGCCTAAAATTGTCACGCTGTCATGTACCATTTTGGCTGTACATCAGGAACAAACAAACAAGAGTTTTAGTCTATAGATATTTACTCCTCAGTGTACTCTGATAATACTTCTACATCTCTCCCCTTCCTTGCAGTGGTTCCCAGTTGGTGAAAATGCTGTTGAAATTCCCAATCACCAGTGCCTGGGCATCTTTGTATTTTAGGTCTCCTATGAAACCTGTATCTAGCAAAGTTCAGCAGCTTCTCCTCCCAACACTAAGACATGACCACTGCCATAAGCCCACATCTAACTGTGGCCCCAGTTCATTGTCTTTATTTCCAGAGGTGTACAGTACAGGAACAGGCCCTTCACCCACCTTGTCCACGCCGATCAAGTAGGTATAGTGGACTAGTCCCATTTGCCTGCATTTGGCCCAAAGCCCTCTAAGCTCTTCCTACTGGTATATCTGTCTACGTCTTTTAAGGGCCTTTTTTGTATCCCCTTCCATAGCTTCCCCTGGCAGCTCATTCCAGATAATGACTACCCTCTGACTGAAAAGGTTGTCTCTGAGTCCCTCTTAAATATCTCCCGTCTCAGCTTAAGACAACGGTATTGTCGGGGAAGAAATAGTGAGGGCTAATAACGTCTTCTTTCGTATGTCAACTACAACAATCAAAAGTGGCAATTGG
Organism: Rhinoraja longicauda; assembly: GCF_053455715.1. Taxonomy (NCBI): domain Eukaryota; kingdom Metazoa; phylum Chordata; class Chondrichthyes; order Rajiformes; family Arhynchobatidae; genus Rhinoraja; species Rhinoraja longicauda. The sequence goes on from NC_135986.1 coordinate 17,996,112, forward strand.
TGCTTCAGAGAACCGTAGTTGAAGCTTTGCTGCAAATTTAGCCAGTTCAGCAGAACTACCCAGGGTGGACGACGAGAACATAAAGCAGCTCCCACCCCAGCTAATAACTAGTGAATAGGGATGTGGATTGTGTGAATGTGGTGTTGGAACCGCAGCCAAAGGCTAAAATTAGAGAAATGGAATAGAGCAGTGATGACACCCATGTTTCAGGGAATGTATTGATTACTAGATCAAGTGGACCAGTTGGGCCCAAACCTCTCCTGCATTGGTGCAGCACCCCCCCCCTTCCCCCAACCCCCTCCCTCTCCCCCCCCTCTTCCCCTCCCTCTTCCCCCTCCCTCTTCCCCCTCCCTCTTCCCCCCTCCCTCTTCCACCCCTCCCTCTTCACCCCCTCCCTCTCCCCCTCCCTCTTCCCCCTCCCTCTTCCCCCCCTCCCTCTTCCCCCCCTCCCTCTTCCCCCCTCCCTGTTCCCCCTCCCTCTTCCCCCCTCCCTCTTCCCTCCCTCCCTCATCCCCCCTCCCTCTTCCCCCCTCCCTCTTCCCCCCTCCCTGTTCCCCCTCCCTCTTCCCCCTAACTCTCCCCCCTCCCTCATCCCCCCTCCCTCTTCCCCCCTCCCTGTTCCCCCTACCTCTTCCCCCCTCCCTCTTCCCCCTCCCTCTTCCCCTCCCTCTTCCCCCTCCCTCTTCCCCCTCCCCCTCCCCCTCCCTCTTCCCCCCTCCCTCTTCCCCCCTCCCCCCTTCCTCTTCCCCCTCCCTCTTCCCCCTCCCTCTTCCCCTTCCTCTTTCCCCCTCCCTCTCCCCCTCCCTGTCCCCCCTCCCTGTATATATGCATACATATCCTATCACTCAGAATATTCACTAGTAACTTAACAGAAGTGTTAGGATCACTGGCGTATAGTTTCCATCCTTTACCCTGCAGCCTTTCGTGAATGGAGGCACAATGTTTGCCACTGTCCAGTCTTCCAGCATCTCCTGTATTTAATGATGACTCATAAACTTCAGCCAGGGCTTCCACAATTTCCTCTCTGGCTTCCCACAGTGTTCTCAGGTATATCTGATCCAGCCCGGAACATTTGTCTACCTTGATTCCCATTAGAACCGTAAGCATCTATTTGACGGTAATACTGGCAGTTCTAAATTTACTTCCATTGATTGCCGTCCTCCTGTCCTTCACCTCCGTAAAAACAGAGGAGAAATACTCATTGAGGACTTTAGCCGTCTGTGTCTCCACACAGAATTGACCGCTTTAATTCCAGAGGGGTTCTACTCTCTCCAGTTACACTTTTTTGTGTTGTGTATTTATAAAATCTCTTTGGATTGTCCTTAATGCTATCTGCAAGAGCTATCTCCTGGCCCCTTTTTGCCCTTCTGATATCCCTTTTAAATGTTCTCCTTAGTTCTTAAAACTCCTCCAGGGATGCACTTGATCCCAGCTGCCTATACATGTCCCATGCCTCCTTCTTAATCTTGACCAAAGCCTCAATTTCCCTCATACACCAAGTTTCCTTATGTTTGCCTGCCTTGCCCTTCACTATAACAGGGACGTGCATGTCCTGAGCTCATGTCAGCACACTAAAAAACATCACACTTTCCTGACGTTCCTTTTCCTTCAAACAATCTTCTCCGTTCAACTTGATCCTCTCTCAGACCCTCAAATATGGCTTCACCACAATTTAGGATTTCAATTCATGATAAGGCCTCTCGGTTTAGAATGATCTCCCCTGGGGAAAAAGACTGAGTGTTGTCCGTGTCCCTCATGTTCTTGTGCACCTCAATAAGGTCACTCCTCAGTCACCAATGCTTCAAAGAAAAAAGTCCCAACCTATCCAACCTCTCCCGATAACTCAGTCCTCAAGCCCAAGTAACATTCTGAGTTGTGTTGAGTTTAGTTTATTGTCATGTGTACCGAAGTACAGTGAAAAGCTTTCGTTATGTGTTAAATAATCAGCGGAAAGACAATGCATGATTACAATTGGGCCATTCACAGTGTACAGATACATGATAGAGGGAATAACGTGAATAGCATTTAGTGCAAGATAAAGCCAGTAAGGTCCGAGGGTTTCCAATGAGGTAGATAGTAGTTCAGGACTGCTCTCTTGTTGTGGTAGAATGGTTCACTTGCCTGATAACAGCTGGGAAGAATCTGTCCCTGAATCTGGAGGTGTGCGTTTTCACATTTCTCTACCTTTTGTCTGATAGGAGAGGGGAGAAGAGGAAGAGGGTGCAACTCGTCCTTGATTTAAAAGAGGGAGTGGCCAGGGTGCGACTTGTCCTTGATTCAAGTTCATAGGTGATAGAGCAGAATGAAGCCATCCGGCCCATCAGGTTTACTCTGCCATTCAATCATGGCTGAACTATCTTTCCCTCTGAACTACATGTTTTTGCCTTCTCCCCATAGCCCCCGATACTCGTACTAATCAAGAATCCATCTATCTATCTCTGCCTTAAAAATATCCCGGTGAATCTCTACTGCATTAAACTAATATCAATTAATAATTGCCAACGGAACATTTTGTTTCTGCCCCAGTCCCTGTTTCGTCCACCCAGCAGACCCATGTCTCTCCCTTCAGTTTGTTCACACAACCATTATTGCTCCTGTCCCTTCTGGAATTGCTGCCAGCATCCTCGGTATTCCCATCCCCTGTGTCTGGTTGGTGCGTCAGAGACTTCAGACCGACATTAGGCTGATTTCCACACAGTGCCGAGGCAGCTTTGCTCAAGGAGAGGAGCTCTACTGAACTCCCCAGCCATGCTCCAAATAAACTGCAAGAGTTCTGCCTTTGTGATATTGTCCTGTTATTGTCATTAAACACATTATTGTTCAACGTCCTGTTGCAGTTTGTGGGTGATGCATTCCAGAAATTGACTGCTGTCTTTCCACATTCTAAATAGTTCATCAATATGCAAAGGTTTTAACTTGCACTTTTTGAATGAAGTGTCTTAATTTGCAACGTTGAATCTATTTCTCTTTGCTCAATCTGCTGAGTGTTTCTTCCATCTGCCAATCTCCCACCCTTCACCTGCATCCACCTTTCACTTGCCAGGCTTTGTCCCGCCCCCACCCTCACCTCTTTTACAGCTTTCCAATCAGTCTGTCGGGGCCTCATCCAAATGGTCTTCTTTCCATTCACAGACCTCCCAACCCTCACAATTTGCCGGAAAGTTTCCACTTTCTTATTTCATTCCCGCCATTCTGATTTTGCCTCACATTTTCCCGCAAAACACATGCCTCGCCGCTGGCCCGGTCGTGGCGCTGTACTCGCCTCGCCTCTAGCCTGTCCTGGCCTCTAGCCTGTCCTGGCCACTAGCCTGGCCTGGCCTCTAGCCTGTCCTGGCCTCTGGCCTGTCCTGGCCGCTAGCCTGGCCTGGCCGCTAGCCTGTCCTGGCCGCTAGCCTGTCCTGGCCTCTAGCCTGTCCTGGCCTCTAGCCTGTCCTGGCCGCTAGCCTGTCCTGGCCACTAGCCTGTCCTGGCCTCTAGCCTGTCCTGGCCACTAGCCTGGCCTGGCCTCTAGCCTGTCCTGGCCTCGCCTCTAGCCTGGCCTCTAGCCTGTCCTGGCCACTAGCCTGTCCTGGCCTCTAACCTGTCCTGGCCTCTAGCCTGTCCTGGCCGCTAGCCTGTCCTGGCCTCTAGCCTGTCCTGGCCGCTAGCCTGTCCTGGCCTCTAGCCTGTCCTGGCCTCTAGCCTGTCCTGGCCGCTAGCCTGTCCTGGCCTCTAGCCTGTCCTGCCCACTAGCCTGTCCTGGCCTCTAGCCTGTCCTGGCCTCTAGCCTGTCCTGGCCTCTAGCCTGTCCTGGCCGCTAGCCTGTCCTGGCCGCTAGCCTGTCCTGGCCGCTAGCCTGTCCTGGCCGCTAGCCTGGCCTGGCCTCTAGCCTGTCCTGGCCTCTAGCCTGTCCTGGCCTCTAGCCTGTCCTCGCCTCGCCTGCTGGCCCGGCCTCGCCGCTGGCCATGCCTCGCCACGGAGCCTGAGACCCGTTGATGTTGAGAGGGGATGGGGGGGTTGAGGTGGGGAGGAGGGGGCCAGTGTAGTGGGAGAGGGAGTGGGGGCCGGGGGGTTGGGGGAGAGTGGGGTTGGGCGGGGAGTGCAGGAGGAGGGGTCGGGGAGTGGATTTGGGGGAGAGGCGAGATGGGGTGGGGGGGAGGGGGGGAGGAGGGGAGGGGGGAGGGGGGAAGGGGGGAAGGGGGGGAGGGGGGGAGGGGGGGGGGAGAGGGGGGAGTATAGTTGTGGGGGACATGTACCATTGTGATTTGCTGTTGAAGACCACTGGAGCAAGTATGTCTTTAATTAATTTAGGTATATGCTGTTTTTTAAATGAATCTCTTTCTTCATAACTTAGTCATACATTTTATGATCATTGTTCTTTTATTCATTACCAAGAGAATTGGGATGTGTAAAGAAAAAGCAAAATAGAAAAAACCAAACAAAACAATCTTTTCTTTGTTGTAAAAAGTATTTCCGTTCAATAACCTTTGTATAATAGTAGAATATACTCGTGATAGGCCTGACATTGTACATGTAGTCCAAGAACTACAGACTGTTGTAATAATAGTCGTTTTGCACGTGAATGTAGCGCAACACGTACGTGCATTTGGCGTGCATACTTTCTTTTGTTGAAAAGTTGCATTAAGTGCCATATTATGAATTTTGATGTAAAATTATGGATTTTGGACATCAAAATTCTGAATTTGTAAAATCAAATGTTGGGAGGTCTGCATTCATTCATCAGAAGCTGCCTGGCCCACTGAGTTTGTCCAGTACTTTGTATTTTTGCTGTATATTCCAGCATCTGCAGTGTCTTGTGTCACCACCTTCTTTGTTTTCCAGTCAACCTGTATCACCACTTCATTGGAACTATGTACCTGTACCCCTTAGTGTCTCTGTGTAAGTCCTGCCTGGCTTGTCTTACCAAAATGCAACACCTCGCATTAATATCTATCTGCTGTTGCTTGGCTCATTGACCCAGTTGATAATGATCTTGTTGTTAGATAACCACCTTCGCTTCCACTATTCCTCCAATTTTAATTTGATTTGCAGAAGAAAGTTACAAATATTATGTCTCCGTCTCCATTTGGATCTCTTCCCTACCCACCCCTGAAAGGATTGGCTCTGGTCCTAGATAACTCAATCAGCATGGCCAGCTTCTCTTTGCCCAATCAGCTCCCTTCAATACAGCTTACACCTATACAAGATGTATATGAAGTACTTTATATTAAATATAACATTGATATGGGCCAAACGTGAGCAGGTGGGACCAGTGTAGCTGGGACATGCTGGGTAGTGTGGGCAGGTTGGGCTGAAGTGCCTGTTTCCATGCTGTATGACTCTAGAGAATTGAATAGCTTGTGTGAAAGAAAACAAGTTGCAGGGCTGAAGGGAACTAATGAGGGAGGAATGGAAATGATGGGGTTCCTGCACCAGGAGCTGGCATCATCCAGTTGGGCCCATTGGTCTCCCCCGGTCCCTTTTTCAATATAATGTGTGCGGCAGTGAAAACAAGATGGAGGAATCATTTGTGTGTTCATTTGGTTGACCTTTATACTGGCTAGAGGGAATAACTTGTAATGCTTGGTTCTTCCACACAGAGTGGTGAATGTGCAGCCAGAGAGGGTGGTAGAATCAGAACCAATCATGGGAATTATGATTCATTTACACAGATATGTGAACAGACAAGACACAGAAGGATATGGACCTATTGTGGGCATTTGCGATTGGTCCAGATGGCCAAAAGGCTGGAATGAAATATTACGTGACAATACCAAACATAAACCAAATCTGATATGGTAGTTGTGGAACTCGTTTCTGTGCTGCTTTTTACCACTGGCTCTAAATCAGAGGTTGTTGGTGCTCCTGTTTTGTAGGATGTGGCTGGGGTTTGAGTGAACTTAGCTCAGTCTTACTTTAACGCTGATCATTATCCTGTCCCACAGCTGCAGTCTCCACGCTCGGTGATCCGTGTGTAAACCACACCGTCCTGGATCAGCCCTGGAGGAGCTCGGGTTGTCTTGAAACTCGGTGCAGTGGCCGATGGATGGATGATGGAGATCTGAAGGAAGGGTGGTACAGATTTAGCAGGTAAACTGATCGCACGTGACAATGTGTCGGAGTTAGTGCTGGAGCTTGCATCTACAAGGATCCCAGTTCGATCCTGACATCTGCACTTTCTATGTGGATTTGCATGGTCTTCCCTGGGTGGGTTTCCCCCTGGTGCTCCCGCATCCCAAATATATGCTGGTAGATGAACTGGTCCTGTGAACTCCCACTCATGGAGGCAAGTGGCAAAATAATCAATGGGGAATTCATGGGCATGTGAGAGGGAATAAGTTGCAGAGTTACGGGGAATTTAGGCGAGGGGGCAGAGGGCTGAATGGACAACTTTTGTGAGGGCCAGTATGATCGCGATGGGCCGACTGGCAACTTACTGTTATATATTAAGTAACTGGAAGAGAATAAGGCGTTAGATTGATAGTATCAGCCCCCATTGTGGGACAGGGAATGGAATACAGGGAAAAGAAACTCCCAAATTCAGCAGGAAGGGAAGAGAGATTTTGTAAACGGAAAAAAGGGTTTCCTGGCACTGGACCTATATTGGACGGTGCGATGTAATAGACCCCAGTCGCTAATCTTTCCCTCAGTCGGGGGCTGACTCTCTGCTTGTTGTTTCAGTTATGACAACGTGAAGATTCCCGAGAGTGCAGTTCCATTCCATCGCTGCTCTGCGTGGAGTCCCGGCTGGTTACATGGTAGGTGGACAAGAATGTACAACTGATGTACTCTGTTGCAAAGGTCAGAGTGATGATCCAGATCTGTACAGCTCTACAGATAAAATAGAGTAATAAAAAATACAATGTATTAATAACTGCAACTCAAGGTAACTGTAATTGAGCAAATACCAAAGTCTGTAGGGCAACCAAAGACACAATCAATAGAAGATCATGGATGGTGAGGTTAGTGTTGTGAAGTGTTCAAGAGCCTGATAGTTGCTGGGATAAGCTGTTCTTGAACCTGGAGGTCGCAGTTTTCAGGCTCCTGCACCTTCCTGATGATAGTCGTGAGATGAGAGTGTGGCCAGGGTATGGTGTCATCAACACACTGCACAGCTATAACAAGACTTCACTGCTTTAAGTTAATCAAATTCACTTTTTGCAAAACCTGACTTTGTTTGTTTTAATATTCTGATTTTATTTGAATAGGTTTTGTATATTTTCAATGTTTGTGTGTAAATATGGGTGAAAGTTGAATACTTTGCGATGTTTAATGGCCAATCAGCCTGAGGCTGAGGCAGGTCAGGGTGGGTCTGTGTGTCCATTCGAGAGCCCAGTGACCCACAGGGTCTCAGGGAGTAGGTGCTGCTGTGGGGAGTGTGGGGGGGGGGGGGGGGGGGGTGGGGGGAGGGCAGCAGCTCACCACTGACTGAGACTGAGACTGACTGGGTTGTGATCGCTGTGTTACACTGGCTCCAGATTCACATTCCCTGCTGCACTGAGGGACCGGGTACATTTCACAATGTTTATAAACCTCATTGCAGGTCTCCATCCCAGTGTGGGAGACGGGGAGGTGACCAGGGCAGTCTGCTTCACCTGGATTAAAGACAACAGCAATGGAGACACCTGCCTCAAGCATCAGGAAATCACAATCAAAAACTGTGGTGGTTATTTTGTGTATTTTCTGAAGCCGACACCCGGATATTACAGTGTGTATTGTGCAGGTATGTTGCTCTCCATGTTGATAAAGTGTGGGTGGGGGTGGGGCTTGTAGGGTGTGTGAGGAGGGGAGGGGGAGGGGGTAAAGTCTGGGATGTCCCGAGTGATCAACCCACACACAGGGCTGAATGTTGCATCCGTGGTCAGTGCTGCCCACATGCAGATCTCCCTCTCCCACAGTCTGATCAAGCTGATGTGTCTGGACCTCGCCTTCCTAGAGTGACCTGTGACCTCCACTCTGTGAATGACCTGTGCCCCCCCCCCCCCCCCACTCCCTGTCCCTATGACTGACGTGTGACCTGTCCACAGTCAGGATCACATACTACCAACTAGAATACCTGGACCAATACCCTGTCCACTCCCACCCCCGGTACTGTTACCCCCCCCCCCCCAACCTGGTGAACTGCCCCTGTCTGCCATGGTCACCCCTCCCCTGTCCCACATTGAACAGCACAGCCCACTCACACACTGTGGCTGAGGGTGACCACTGATGCTGGGCAGGATGTCTCGGGCAAAGAACCTGGCTCGTGACAACCTGTCCCCACCACCTGACCATGGAGCATCAATCTGAGCCCCCTACCCCTGCACCCTGATGTGCCACAGTCCCTTGGGCTGACGGCTATGCTCATTGTTCCATCCCCCTAGGACAGGGCGGACCCACAACCCCTCTCCTGACTATCACACCCCCTAACCCCCTGCCTTTCCCACTCCTGCCATCTGTCCCACTCCCCACCACATCCCATCCTGTGCTGAACACCCCAACCAGCCCCGCAGCCCGCCATATCTTGTGGCCTCTGACACACCCCAACCCCCCTCAACACCCGAGACATTCCGACCCCTCCCAGCTGACCCACGGCCACCCCACGCCCCCTCCTACAATCACACACACTCCACTCCCCCCCTCCTCCCTCTCACAGGCTGAGCGGGGAGAAGCAGGAATGACTGGGGTGGTAAACTTGGACTCGGAGCACATTGATGCCTGTAACATTGGCCCACAGAATGAGCCAACCTATTTACACCATTCCTACTCTGATCCCAAATTAATCTCCCCACATTCCCATCATCTACCCCCTAAACTCCAGCACTAATCCAGACACTTGGGGCATTGCATGGTGGCCACACAACATGCTGGTGTTTGGCACAAGGAGGTCAAACCCAACAGCTGGGGAAAGCAAGTGGTCACCAGATCATGCAGCCTCCACGTAGACAGCACCAGAAGCTGCGATAAGATCGGAGGTGTGGAGCTGAGGCAGCAGCCTCACTGGCTGGGTCACTGGCCCACAGATTGTGTCAGGGCAGCAGCCTCACCGGCTGGGTCACTGTGTGGGGGGAGCAGCCTCACTGGCTGGGTCACTGTGTGGGGGGAGCAGCCTCACTGGCTGGGTCACTGTGTGGGGGGAGCAATGTCACCGGCTGGGTCACTGTGTGGGGGGAGCAATGTCACCGGCTGGGTCACTGTGGGGCAGCAGCCTCACTGGCTGGGTCACTGTGTGGGGGCAACAGTGTCACTGGCTGGGTCACTGTGTGGGGGCAACAATCTCACTGGCTGGGTCACTGTGTGGGGGCAACAGTCTCACTGGCTGGGTCACTGTGTGGGACAACAGTCTCACTGGCTGGGTCACTGTGTGGGGGCAACAATCTCACTGGCTGGGTCACTGTGTGGGGGCAGCAGACTTCCTTCGTTGAAGGACGTCAGGCTTCAAAAGTGGTTGATTCACCCCCCTGAGGGGAAGGGAGAAAAGGGAGGGGTTAGACATGGAGGGAAAGGGAGGAGTGTTAGTAAAAGGTGAGAGTGGAGGAGAGACAGAGGGGCGCAGGGGAGAGATGGGTGGCGATGTTCTGACCTGAACATGATGACAGCACATATTAGACAATCTACTCACTATCCCGCGGTCTAGGCTTAAGCTCAGGGGTGACCGCGCTTTTGCGGTTGCAGCTCCTAGACTGTGGAACAGCATCCCTCTCCCCATCAGAACTGCCCCCTCCATCGACTCCTTTAAGTCCAGGCTCAAAACCTATTTCTACTCCCTAGCGTTTGAGGCTCATTGAGGAGGCGCTGTGAACTGTTTGCGTGCTACTGTATGTTTCATTTTTTTCCTTAGTACCTAATCAGATGTACAGCACTTTGGTCAACGTGGGTTGTTTTTAAATGTGCTATACAAATAAAATTGACTTGACTTGACTTGACTTGACTTGACTTGACTTGACTTGACTATGTGCTGGAGTAACTCAGCAGGTCAAGCAGCGTTTCTGGAGAACATGGATTTGTGACGTTTTGGGTCAGGACCTTTCTTCAAAAGGATCCCAGTCCAAAGTGTCACACATCCATGATCACCAGAGATGCTACCTAACCCGCTGAGTTACTCCAGCACTTTGTGCTTTGTTTGTGATCCAACATTTGCAGTTCCTTGTTTCTCAGACAACATATTATTGATCAAATGTTCGTGGAAATTCTCTGAATGCATTCAAGAGAGAGCTGGATAGCGCTCTTAAGGATAGCGGAGTCATGGGGTATGGGGAGAAGGCAGGAACTGGATACTGATTGAGAGTGATCAGCCATGATCACATTGAGTGGCGGTGCGTACAGGCCCGAAGGGCCGAATGGCCTCCTCCTGCACCTATTGTCTATTGTCTATTGAAACATAGTTCTTCAGTAATTGGTTGCTGGATTTCCCACATTACAACAGCAGCCAAATTCCTCATGCAGTTCACTAACATGCTCCAGTGCAGCCAGAGAGTTTCACTGGTGCTATATAAATGCAAGATTTACTGTAACAGACCGATATATCTGCAACAGCAAGTTAGCAGATGGGGACAGCAATGGGGCAACGTTTTGAAATGGAGCGTGTGTGAAGCTTTTTTCAAGGTGCTCGATCTGTTGCTTGGAGAATAAAACTGAGGATTTTCTGCTCCAAGAATGGCGGAAATGCAGCTGGGTATATCAGAGGCTGGGTGAAGGCAAGTGGACATTACACTAACACTACCCATCATCTTGTGTCCCACCCACAGACTCCGTAGGCAGTGACCCGTGTGTAATCCACACCGTCCTGGATCAGCCCTGGAGGAGCACAGATTGTTCCAACACTCAGTGCAAAAAAGGCCAATGGAAGTCTGATAAAAACCTTGCTGAAGGATGGTACAGATTCAACAGGTAACGTGAGGAAATAATTCCATCAAACCCAGTCAGTGAGGGAGGAGGAGGGGTGAGGACATGATGGAAGATCAGGTTGTCAGTTATCACAGAGGAGCAGTGATTAAAGACTGGGATGTGGAGCTCTCAAATTCTGTACCGTGAGAGACGGGAGGATAGGGGCTGGGATCCAATGGGAGATTATCTGACAGTGGGGGATATTGAAATAGGACAGGATGCGGACAGATTAGCCTCAATTCTTGGTCTCACACACGGAATAAAAGACCCCAGTTCAGGGGCTGACTCTCTGATTGTTGTTTCAGTTCTGGCGGATGGAAGATTCCAGAGACTGCTGTTCCAGCATATCACTGCTCCGGGAAGAGCCCAGGCTGGTTAAATGGTAGGGTCAGAGTTTGCTACTTTGGGACTTATCGTTTGTCAGGGTGGGTCAGACTGATGACTGCGATCACTTCAGATGGCCCTTTGCATGGACACTGAAACCAAACTCCCTGAGAGTTTCTGTCCACAGTTCCTCAGATCCCGCCCTGGATCGTCATGGAGTGAGGCGGCAGAGCTCCAGCTCCCTGACTTTCCCAGTATCGGTCTGCCGCTCCAAACTAGACCCGGAGCAGTTTCAGCAGCTCCACTCATCCCAGTGAAGGAGCAGCTTCTAGGGAGCTTGACACACGACTGACACTCACAGTTCATCAATTAATCAGGCCACATTGAAGGAATCCTACAGCGCAGAAACAGATCCTTTGGCCCAACTCCTCCATAGTGAACAAGATGCCCGAAGAAAGTTAGTCCCATTTGGCCCATATCCCTCAAAACCTTTCCTCTCAATGCACCTGCTTAAATGTATTTTAAATATTGTTATTGTACTTACCTCAACTACATCTTCTGGCAGCTCGTTCCATGTTCCCACCACCTTCTGTGTGGTAAATGTTGTCCCTCTGGTTGCTATTAAATCATTCCCCTCTCACCTTAAACCTGAGTTCTCCGGTTCTTGATTCCCCTGCTTTCTGGGCACAATAAAGCCCCATTCACCCGACATATTTGCCCCAGGATTTTATATCCCTCTACAAGATCACGCCTGTGTCCTGCACTCTCAGGAATAAAGTCCCAACTTAACCAACCTCTCCCTATAACTCAGACCCTTGAGTCCTGGCAACATCCTCACAAATCTTCTCTGCGCCCTTCCCAACTTAAACCAACGAGGTTCCTAATTCAAAACCTACAAATTAATGAATTACCACACACAATAATTGCTTTTAAATTTACATAAAGTTTAATTTTAAATTTAGTTCTGAATTGTTTGACCATATTTATTCTAATTAATTAAAAAAGTTCTTCATTAATTCCCTAATATATATTGTATTTGTAATATATGCCCTTTATCCAATTTAAAAGACATTTGTGTAGGAAGGAACAGCAGACATTTGGATGGCTACATGGATAGGAAAGCTTCAGAGTAATATGGGTCTAATGCGGTAAATGGGACGAGCTTAGATGAGGCATCTTGGTCATCATGGATGAGTTGGGCTGAATTGGGATGACTCTAATTGGGACATCATTACCTACATATATTCTGTCAGTAATTCAATACCTTCCCGTATTGTGTGTTTTATGACTGTTGGCAAATCCATTTTCCTCCTGGGATAAATAAAGTTCTATCGGATCGTATATCACATTTCAATGCCACTAATGTTTGCCCACTGCATCAGTAAAACATGTGAGTGCGTGTTGCACAGGGCCCAGGCGCTCAGTATCATTCTTGTACAATCTTCCCTGCAGTCCTTCACCACAGAAAATATTCACTATTTTTTCAAGTTGGTGAAAGGTCTGAATTTTGCTGAAAAATAAAGGCTTTTGATGTTTTTACCAGCTCGTCGCTAGTGCGACACCTGTGGCTTTAAACCAAGTAGTGGGGGGGAGGGGTTAACAAATTGTGAATATGAAGATGAGGTAAAAGGGAATACAGGAGATATTGCAAAAGACCCTCGGAAGAATGGGAACAGAAGTTCTAGAGAGGAAAAGAAATGAAGGGCAGGGCCATTTGTGACCGATGTGAGAGGGGAGGTAAATACAGAAGTTAAAGTGTTGTACTTAAATGCGCGTAGTATAAAAAATAAAGTGGATGAGCTTGAGGCTCAGTTAGTCATGGGCAAGTATGATGTTGTAGGGATCACTGAGACATGGCTACAAGAGGACCAGGGCTGGGAACTGAATATTCAGGGGCACACAACGTATAGAAAAGACAGACAGGTGGGCAGAGGGGGTGGGGTCGCTCTGATGGTAAGGAATGATATTAATTCCCTTGCAAGGGGTGACATAGAATCAGGAGATGTTGAATCAGTATGGATAGAAATGAGAAATTGTAAGGGTAAAAAGACCCTAATGGGAGTTATCTATAGGCCCCCAAACAGTAGCCTCGACATAGGGTGCAAGTTGAATCAGGAGATAAAATTGGCGTGTCAAAAATGTTATGCTACGGTGGTTATGGGAGATTTCAACATGCAGGTAGACTGGGAAAATCAGGTTGGAAATGGACCCCAGGAAAGAGAGTTTGTAGAGTGCCTTCGAGATGGATTCTTAGAACAGCTTGTACTGGAGCCTACCAGGGAGAAGGCAATTCTGGATTTAGTGTTGTGTAATGGTCCTGATCTGATAAGGGGACTAGAGGTAAAAGAGCCATTAGGAGGTGGAAAGACTATAAGGGGAGTAAGAGACACCTGTGGCTGACGAGGGAAGTCAGGGACAGCATAAAAATTAAGGAGAGGAAGTATAACATAGCAAAGAAGAGTGGGAAGACAGAGGATTGGGACTCTTTTAAAGAGCAACAAAAGTTAACTAAAAAGGCAATACGGGGAGAAAAGATGAGGTACGAGGGTAAACTAGCCAATAATATAAAGGAGGATAGCAAAAGTTTTTTTAGGTACGTGAAGAGGAAAAAAATAGTCAAGGCAAATGTGGGTCCCTTGAAGACAGAAGCAGGGGAATTTATTATGGGGAACAAAGAAATGGCAGACGAGTTAACCGTTACTTTGGATCTGTCTTCACTGAGGAAGATACACACAATCTCCCAAATGTTCTAGGGGCCGGAGAACCTAGGGTGATGGAGGAACTGAAGGAAATCCACATTAGGCAGGAAATGGTTTTGGGTAGACTGATGGGACTGAAGGCTGATAAATCCCCAGGGCCTGATGGTCTGCATCCCAGAGTACTTAAGGAGGTGGCTCTAGAAATAGTGGAAGCATTGGAGATCATTTTTCAATGTTCTATAGATTCAGGATCAGTTCCTGTGGATTGGAGGATAGCAAATGTTATCCCACTTTTTAAGAAAGGAGGGAGAGAGAAAATGGGTAATTATAGACCAGTTAGTCTGACATCAGTGGTGGGGAAGATGCTGGAGTCAATTATAAAAGACGAAATTGCTGAGCATTTGGATAGCGGTAACAGGATCATTCCGAGTCAGCATGGATTTACGAAGGGGAAATCATGCTTGACAAATCTACTGGAATTTTTTGAGGATGTAACTAGGAAAATTGACAGGGGAGAGTCAGTGGATGTGGTGTACCTCGACTTTCAGAAAGCCTTCGACAAGGTCCCACATAGGAGATTATAGACAATAGACAATAGACAATAGGTGCAGGAGTAGGCCATTCAGCCCTTCGAGCCAGCACCGCCATTCAATGCGATCATGGCTGATCACTCTCAATCAGTACCCCGTTCCTGCCTTCTCCCCATACCCCCTCACTCCGCTATCCTTAAGAGCTCTATCCAGCTCTCTCTTGAAAGCATCCAACGAACTGGACTCCACTGCCTTCTGAGGCAGAGAATTCCACACCTTCACCACTCTGACTGAAAAAGTTCTTCCTCATCTCCGTTCTAAATGGCCTACCCCTTATTCTTAAACTGTGGCCCCTTGTTCTGGACTCCCCCAACATTGGGAACATGTTATCTGCCTCTAATGTGTCCAATCCCCTAATTATCTTATATGTTTCAATAAGATCCCCCCTCATCCTTCTAAATTCCAGTGTATACAAGCCCAATCGCTCCAGCCTTTCAACATACGACAATCCCGACATTCCGGGAATTAACCTAGTGAACCTACGCTGCACGCCCTCCATAGCAAGAATATCCTTCCTCAAATTTGGAGACCAAAACTGCACACAGTACTCCAGGTGCGGTCTCACCAGGGCCCGGTACAACTGTAGAAGGACCTCTTTGCTCCTATACTCAACTCCTCTTGTTACGAAGGCCAACATTCCATTGGCTTTCTTCACTGCCTGCTGAACCTGCATGCTTCCTTTCATTGACTGATGCACTAGGACACCCAGATCTCGTTGAACTCCCCCTCCCCTACCCCCAATACCATGTGCCCTAATTTTGCCCATTAATCTCCTATGTGGGACCTTGTCGAAGGCTTTCTGAAAGTCGAGGTACACCACATCCACTGACTCTCCCTTGGGCAAAATTAGGGCACATGGTTTTGGGGGTAGGGTACTGACATGGATAGAAAATTGGTTGACAGACAGAAAGCAAAGAGTGAGGATAAATGGGTCCCTTTCGGAATGGCAGGCAGTGACCAGTGGGGTACCGCAAGGTTCGGTGCTGGGACCCCAGCTATTTACGATATACATTAATGACTTAGACGAAGGGATTAAAAGTACCATTAGCAAATTTGCAGATGATACTAAGCTGGGGGGTAGTGTGAATTGTGAGGAAGATGCAATAAGGCTGCAGGGTGACTTGGACAGGTTGTGTGAGTGGGCGGATACATGGCAGATGCAGTTTAATGTAGATAAGTGTGTGGTTATTCACTTTGGAAGTAAGAATAGAAAGGCAGATTATTATCTGAATTATGTCAAATTAGGAGGAGGGGGAGTTCAACGAGATCTGGGTGTCCTAGTGCATCAGTCAATGAAAGGAAGCATGCAGGTACAGCAGGCAGTGAAGAAAGCCAATGGAATGTTGGCCTTCTTAACAAGAGGAGTTGAGTATAGGAGCAAAGAGGTCCTTCTACAGTTGTACCGGGCCCTGGTGAGACCGTACCTGGAGTACTGTGTGGAGTTTTGGTCTCCAAATTTGAGGAAGGATATTCTTGCTATGGAGGGCGTGCGGCGTAGGTTCACTAGATTAATTCCCGGAATGGCGGGACTGTCGTATGTTGAAAGGCTGGAGCAATTGGGCTTGTATACACTGGAATTTAGAAGGATGAGGGGGGATCTTATTGAAACATATAAGATAATTAGGGGATTGGACACATTAGAGGCAGGAAACATGTTCCCAATGTTGGGGGAGTCCAGAACAAGGGGCCACAGTTTAAGAATAGGGGGTAGGCCATTTAGAACGGAGATGAGGAAGAACTTTTTCAGTCAGAGAGTGGTGAAGGTGTGGAATTCTCTGCCTCAGAAGGCAGTGGAGGCCAGTTCGTTGGATGCTTTCAAGAGAGAGCTGGATAGAGCTCTTAAGGATAGCGGAGTGAGGGGGTATGGGGAGAAGGCAGGAACGGGGTACTGATTGAGAGTGATCAGCCATGATCGCAATGAATGGCAGTGCTGGCTCGAAGGGCTGAATGGCCTACTCCTGCACCTATTGTCTATTGTCGTCAGCCTGGGGTTGCAGCTTCACTGACTTGTCGATGGAGCCCCTGTCTATCACACAAACCAGACTCCCCACTTTTGATTTCATCTACATTTCACGCTGCCACAAAAAAGCAGCCAACGCCATTAAAGGTGTCCCGCCCCGATCATTCCTCCTCCTCCATGCTCCCATTGGGCAGAGGACACAGAGGGTGAAAACGCCCACCACCAGACTGAAGAACAACTACTTTGCCTCTGTTACCAGGCTTCTGTACCGTTCTTTCACAAGCTAGGGTACTGTCTGATGCATCTCCATCCCATTGTGGACATTGAACCTTGGCTCTGGAACTAATGTGCAATAATGTCTCACTCTGTGTCATCCCCATTGTTCTACCTGTTGT
>NC_135986.1:18013424-18127043 GCF_053455715.1 Rhinoraja longicauda
ACAGCATTAGATACCCGGTTCGAACCTGACTCTGGCTGCTGTCTGCATGGAGTTTGTACGTTCTCCCCGTGACCTGCGTGGGTTTTCTACGGGTGTTTTGGTTTCCTCCCACACGCCAAACATGTCGAGGTTTGTCGGCTAATTGGCTTGGTATAATTGTAAATTGTCCCTAATGTGTAGGAAGGTGTTCGTGTGCAGGGATCGCTGGTCGGGTATGGACTTGGTGAGTCAAAGGGTGTGTTTCAGCGTGGTATCTCTAAACTAAACTAAAAAGAGGTTTGTTTAGAACTGGACACTGCCTCCAAATACAGGCTGTTGTCTGGTCAGCGACACAGCTCTCTATTTTCTTTCCATTTTTTCATTCTCCATACTTTACACAACATCTCAAGTGCCTTTGTTGCTTATATGTCAGTGTTCTTCACCCATGTGTCTTCCTGGTTGACCTTGTAAACTTAACATCCTCTGCACCTCCTCTCCGTATCTACTTTTTTGGCTCTTGGTATCTATCCTAAATCTCCCATTTTTGCTTTGGCCAACCCCATGCTTTCCTCGAGATCTGTGTGCCTCTTGGATTAGAGTCTCCAATTCTTTAATGGGAACATATTTGTTCCAAGTCTTCACTCTGTTCTCCATGATTGACTCCCCCTGCTTTGTATTGCCTACAAGCTGCTGTTGTAAATTGAGTGGTGATAACCTTTTGACCAGAATTGAAATGTTAAGGTCCGGAGAGCATAGTTTTAAGTTGACACGGGCAAAATTTAAAGATGATATGCAGGGCAAGTATTTATTTACACAGAGGCTGGTGGGTATGTGGAACGCACTGCAGTGGAGGCAGATACGATAGTGGTGTTTAAGAAGCGTTTAGATGCACATGGGTAGGCAAGTAATGGAGGCATATAGGTCATGTGCAGACAGAGAAGATTAGCCTTACTTGGCAATATGTGTGACACAGACATTGTGGGCTGAAGGGCCTGTTTCCGTGCTGTACTGTTTTATGTTCTACTAGACCAAGTGGATCCGTTGAGCCCAAAGCTCTCCTGCATTGGGGCAGCACCCTCCCCCTCCCCTCTCCCCCCTCCACTCTCCTCCCTCCCTCCCTCCCTCCCTCCCTCCCTCCCTCCCTCCCTCCCTCCCTCCCTCCCTCCCTCCCTCCCTCCCTCCCTCCCTCCCTCCCTCCCTCCCTCCCTCCCTCCCTCCCTCCCTCCCTCCCTCCCTCCCTCCCTCCCTCCCTCCCTCCCTCCCTCCCTCCCTCCCTCCCTCCCTCCCTCCCTCCCTCCCTCCCTCCCTCCCTCCCTCCCTCCCTCCCTCCCTCCCTCCCTCCCTCCCTCCTTCCCCCTCCCTCCCTCCCTCCCTCCCTCCCTCCCTCCCTCCCTCCCTCCCTCCCTCCCTCCCTCCCTCCCTCCCTCCCTCCCTCCCTCCCTCCCTCCCCCTCCCTCCCTCCCTCCCTCCCTCCCTCCGCCTCCCACCCCCTTCTTGTCCCCACACTCCATCCCCCCCAACCCCCCCTTATCCTACCTCCCTCCCTCCCTCCCTAGGAGATAGATTTAAACTTTAAAATGTGAATAACTTAAAAAATATAACACCAATTTCAATGAAACTTCTTCCATTAGCACCAAAGGGATGACGGTGAGTAAGGTGGGCCTAAAATTGTCACGCTGTCATGTACCATTTTGGCTGTACATCAGGAACAAACAAACAAGAGTTTTAGTCTATAGATATTTACTCCTCAGTGTACTCTGATAATACTTCTGCATCTCTCCCCTTCCTTGCACTGGTATCCCAGTTGGTGAAAATGCTGTTGAAATTCCCAATCACCAGTGCCTGGGCATCTTTGTATTTTAGGTCTCCTATGAAACCTGTATCTAGCAAAGTTCAGCAGCTTCTCCTCCCAACACTAAGACATGACCACTGCCATAAGCCCACATCTAACTGTGGCCCCAGTTCATTGTCTTTATTTCCAGATGTGTATAGTACAGGAACAGGCCCTTCACCCACCTTGTCCACGCCGATCAAGTAGGTATAGTGGACTAGTCCCATTTGCCTGCATTTGGCCCAAAGCCCTCTAAGCTCTTCCTACTGGTATATCTGTCTACGTCTTTTAAGGGCCTTTTTTGTATCCCCTTCCATAGCTTCCTCTGGCAGCTCATTCCAGATAATGACTACCCTCTGACTGAAAAGGTTGTCTCTGAGTCCCTCTTAAATATCTCCCGTCTCAGCTTAAGACAACGGTATTGTCGGGGAAGAAATAGTGAGGGCTAATAACGTCTTCTTTCGTATGTCAACTACAACAATCAAAAGTGGCAATTGGTGCTTCAGAGAACCGTAGTTGAAGCTTTGCTGCAAATTTAGCCAGTTCAGCAGAACTACCCAGGGTGGACAACGAGGTTATAAAGCAGCTCCCAACCCGGCTAATAACTAGTGAATAGGGATGTGGATTGTGTGAATGTGGTGTTGGAACCGCAGCCAAAGGCTAAAATTAGAGAAATGGAATAGAGCAGTGATGACACCCATGTTTCAGGGAATGTATTGATTACTAGATCAAGTGGACCAGTTGGGCCCAAACCTCTCCTGCATTGGTGCAGCACCCCCCCCCCTTCCCCCAACCCCCTCCCTCTCCCCCCCCTCTTCCCCTCCCTCTTCCCCCTCCCTCTTCCCCCCTCCCTCTTCCCCCTCCCTCTTCCACCCCTCCCTCTTCACCCCCTCCCTCTCCCCCTCCCTCTTCCCCCTCCCTCTTCCCCCCCTCCCTCTTCCCCCCCTCCCTCTTCCCCCCTCCCTGTTCCCCCTCCCTCTTCCCCCCTCCCTCTTCCCTCCCTCCCTCATCCCCCCTCCCTCTTCCCCCCTCCCTCTTCCCCCCTCCCTGTTCCCCCTCCCTCTTCCCCCTAACTCTCCCCCCTCCCTCATCCCCCCTCCCTCTTCCCCCCTCCCTGTTCCCCCTACCTCTTCCCCCCTCCCTCTTCCCCCTCCCTCTTCCCCTCCCTCTTCCCCCTCCCTCTTCCCCCTCCCCCTCCCCCTCCCTCTTCCCCCCTCCCTCTTCCCCCCTCCCCCCTTCCTCTTCCCCCTCCCTCTTCCCCCTCCCTTTTCCCCTTCCTCTTTCCCCCTCCCTCTCCCCCTCCCTGTCCCCCCTCCCTGTATATATGCATACATATCCTATCACTCAGAATATTCACTAGTAACTTAACAGAAGTGTTAGGATCACTGGCCTATAGTTTCCATCCTTTACCCTGCAGCCTTTCGTGAATGGAGGCACAATGTTTGCCACTGTCCAGTCTTCCAGCATCTCCTGTATTTAATGATGACTCATAAACTTCAGCCAGGGCTTCCACAATTTCCTCTCTGGCTACCCACAGTGTTCTCAGTTATATCTGATCCAGCCCGGAACATTTGTCTACCTTGATTCCCATTAGAACCGTAAGCATCTATTTGACGGTAATACTGGCAGTTCTAAATTTACTTCCATTGATTGCCGTCCTCCTGTTATTCGCCTCCGTAAAAACAGAGGAGAAATACTCATTGAGGACTTTAGCCGTCTGTGTCTCCACACAGAATTGACCGCTTTAATTCCAGAGGGGTTCTACTCTCTCCAGTTACACTTTTTTGTGTTGTGTATTTATAAAATCTCTTTGGATTGTCCTTAATGCTATCTGCAAGAGCTATCTCCTGGCCCCTTTTTGCCCTTCTGATATCCTTTTAAATGTTCTCCTTAGTTCTTAAAACTCCTCCAGGGATGCACTTGATCCCAGCTGCCTATACATGTCCCATGCCTCCTTCTTAATCTTGACCAAAGCCTCAATTTCCCTCATACACCAAGTTTCCTTATGTTTGCCTGCCTTGCCCTTCACTATAACAGGGACGTGCATGTCCTGATCTCATGTCCGCACACTAAAAAACATCACACTTTCCTGACGTTCCTTTTCCTTCAAACAATCTTCTCCGTTCAACTTGATCCTCTCTCAGACCCTCAAATATGGCTTCACCACAATTTAGGATTTCAATTCATGATAAGGCCTCTCGGTTTAGAATGATCTCCCCTGGGGAAAAAGACTGAGTGTTGTCCGTGTCCCTCATGTTCTTGTGCACCTCAATAAGGTCACTCCTCAGTCACCAATGCTTCAAAGAAAAAAGTCCCAACCTATCCAACCTCTCCCGATAACTCAGTCCTCAAGCCCAAGTAACATTCTGCGTTGTGTTGAGTTTAGTTTATTGTCATGTGTACCGAAGTACAGTGAAAAGCTTTCGTTATGTGTTAAATAATCAGCGGAAAGACAATGCATGATTACAATTGGGCCATTCACAGTGTACAGAAACATGATAGAGGGAATAACGTGAATAACATTTAGTGCAAGATAAAGCCAGTAAGGTCCGAGGGTTTCCAATGAGGTAGATAGTAGTTCAGGACTGCTCTCTTGTTGTGGTAGAATGGTTCACTTGCCTGATAACAGCTGAGAAGAAACTGTCCCTGAATCTGGAGGTGTGCGTTTTCACATTTCTCTACCTTTTGTCTGATAGGAGAGGGGAGAAGAGGAAGAGGGTGCAACTCGTCCTTGATTTAAAAGAGGGAGTGGCCAGGGTGCGACTTGTCCTTGATTCAAGTTCATAGGTGATAGAGCAGAATGAAGCCATCCGGCCCATCAGGTTTACTCTGCCATTCAATCATGGCTGAACTATCTTTCCCTCTGAACTACATTTTTCTGCCTTCTCCCCATAGCCCCCGATACTCGTACTAATCTAGAATCCACCTATCTATCTCTGCCTTAAAAATATCCTGGTGAATCTCTACTGCATTAAACTAATATCAATTAATAATTGCCAACGGAACATTTTGTTTCTGCCCCAGTCCCTGTTTCGTCCACCCAGCAGACCCATGTATCTCCCTTCAGTTTGTTCACACAACCATTATTGCTCCTGTCCCTTCTGGAATTGCTGCCAGCATCCTCGTTATTCCCATCCCCTGTGTCTGGTTGGTGCATCAGAGACTTCAGACCGACATTAGGCTGATTTCCACATCAGTGCCGAGGCAGCTTTGCTCAAGGATAGGAGCTCTACTGAACTCCCCAGCCATGCTCCAAATAAACTGCAAGAGTTCTGCCTTTGTGATATTGTCCTGTTATTGTCATTAAACACATTATTGTTCAACATCCTGTTGCAGTTTGTGGGTGATGCATTCCAGAAATTGACTGCTGTCTTTCCACATTCTAAATAGTTCATCAATATGCAAAGGTTTTAACTTGCACTTTTTGAATGAAGTGTCTTAATTTGCAACGTTTAATCTATTTCTCTTTGCTCAATCTGCTGAGTGTTTCTTCCATCTGCCAATCTCCCACCCTTCACCTGCATCCACCTTTCACTTGCCAGGCTTTGTCCCGCCCCCACCCTCACCTCTTTTACAGCTTTCCAATCAGTCTGTCGGGGCCTCATCCAAATGGTCTTCTTTCCATTCACAGACCTCCCAACCCTCACAATTTGCCGGAAAGTTTCCACTTTCTTATTTCATTCCCGCCATTCTGATTTTGCCTCACATTTTCCCGCAAAACACATGCCTCGCCGCTGGCCCGGTCGTGGCGCTGTACTCGCCTCGCCTCTAGCCTGTCCTGGCCTCTAGCCTGTCCTGGCCTCTAGCCTGTCCTGGCCACTAGCCTGGCCTGGCCTCTAGCCTGTCCTGGCCTCTAGCCTGTCCTGGCCGCTAGCCTGGCCTGGCCGCTAGCCTGTCCTGGCCGCTAGCCTGTCCTGGCCTCTAGCCTGTCCTGGCCTCTAGCCTGTCCTGGCCGCTAGCCTGTCCTGGCCACTAGCCTGTCCTGGCCTCTAGCCTGTCCTGGCCACTAGCCTGGCCTGGCCTCTAGCCTGTCCTGGCCTCGCCTCTAGCCTGGCCTCTAGCCTGTCCTGGCCACTAGCCTGTCCTGGCCTCTAACCTGTCCTGGCCTCTAGCCTGTCCTGGCCGCTAGCCTGTCCTGGCCTCTAGCCTGTCCTGGCCGCTAGCCTGTCCTGGCCTCTAGCCTGTCCTGGCCTCTAGCCTGTCCTGGCCGCTAGCCTGTCCTGGCCTCTAGCCTGTCCTGGCCTCTAGCCTGTCCTGGCCTCTAGCCTGTCCTGGCCACTAGCCTGTCCTGGCCTCTAGCCTGTCCTGGCCACTAGCCTGTCCTGGCCTCTAGCCTGTCCTGGCCTCTAGCCTGTCCTGGCCACTAGCCTGTCCTGGCCTCTAGCCTGTCCTGGCCTCTAGCCTGTCCTGGCCTCTAGCCTGTCCTGGCCTCTAGCCTGTCCTGGCCTCTAGCCTGTCCTGGCCTCTAGCCTGTCCTGGCCTCGCCGCTAGCCTGGCCTCGCCGCTAGCCTGTCCTGGCCTCTAGCCTGTGCTGGCCTCTAGCCTGGCCTCGCCTCTAGCCTGGCCTGGCCTCTAGCCTGGCCTGGCCTCTAGCCTGTCCTGGCCTCTAGCCTGTCCTGGCCTCTAGCCTGTCCTGGCCTCTAGCCTGTCCTGGCCTCGCCTCTAGCCTGGCCTCGCCGCTAGCCTGTCCTGGCCTCTAGCCTGTCCTGGCCTCTAGCCTGTCCTGGCCTCTAGCCTGTCCTGGCCTCTAGCCTGTCCTGGCCTCTAGCCTGTCCTGGCCTCTAGCCTGTCCTGGCCACTAGCCTGTCCTGGCCTCTAGCCTGTCCTGGCCTCTAGCCTGTCCTGGCCGCTAGCCTGTCCTGGCCTCTAGCCTGTCCTGCCCACTAGCCTGTCCTGGCCTCTAGCCTGTCCTGGCCTCTAGCCTGTCCTGGCCTCTAGCCTGTCCTGGCCGCTAGCCTGTCCTGGCCGCTAGCCTGTCCTGGCCGCTAGCCTGTCCTGGCCGCTAGCCTGGCCTGGCCTCTAGCCTGTCCTGGCCTCTAGCCTGTCCTGGCCTCTAGCCTGTCCTCGCCTCGCCTGCTGGCCCGGCCTCGCCGCTGGCCATGCCTCGCCACGGAGCCTGAGACCCGTTGATGTTGAGAGGGGATGGGGGGGTTGAGGTGGGGAGGAGGGGGCCAGTGTAGTGGGAGAGGGAGTGGGGGCCGGGGGGTTGGGGGAGAGTGGGGTTGGGCGGGGAGTGCAGGAGGAGGGGTCGGGGAGTGGATTTGGGGGAGAGGCGAGATGGGGTGGGGGGGAGGGGGGGAGGAGGGGAGGGGGGAGGGGGGAAGGGGGGAAGGGGGGGAGGGGGGGAGGGGGGGGAGAGGGGGGAGTATAGTTGTGGGGGACATGTACCATTGTGATTTGCTGTTGAAGACCACTGGAGCAAGTATGTCTTTAATTAATTTAGGTATATGCTGTTTTTTAAATGAATCTCTTTCTTCATAACTTAGTCATACATTTTATGATCATTGTTCTTTTATTCAACACCAAGAGAATTGGGATGTGTAAAGAAAAAGCAAAATAGAAAAAACCAAACAAAACAATCTTTTCTTTGTTGTAAAAAGTATTTCCGTTCAATAACCTTTGTATAATAGTAGAATATACTCGTGATAGGCCTGACATTGTACATGTGGTCCAAGAACTACAGACTGTTGTAATAATAGTCGTTTTGCACGTGAATGTAGCGCAACACGTACGTGCATTTGGCGTGCATACTTTCTTTTGTTGAAAAGTTGCATTAAGTGCCATATTATGAATTTTGATGTAAAATTATGGATTTTGGACATCAAAATTCTGAATTTGTAAAATCAAATGTTGGGAGGTCTGCATTCATTCATCAGAAGCTGCCTGGCCCACTGAGTTTGTCCAGTACTTTGTATCTTTGCTCTATATTCCAGCATCTGCAGTGTCTTGTGTCACCACCTTCTTTGTTTTCCAGTCAACCTGTATCACCACTTCATTGGAACTATGTACCTGTACCCCTTAGTGTCTCTGTGTAAGTCCTGCCTGGCTTGTCTTAACAAAATGCAACACCTCGCATTAATATCTATCTGCTGTTGCTTGGCTCATTGACCCAGTTGATAATGATCTTGTTGTTAGATAACCACCTTCGCTTCCACTATTCCTCCAATTTTAATTTGATTTGCAGAAGAAAGTTACAAATATTATGTCTCCGTCTCCATTTAGATCTCTTCCCTACCCACCCCTGAAAGGATTGGCTCTGGTCCTAGATAACTCAATCAGCATGGCCAGCTTCTCTTTGCCCAATCAGCTCCCTTCAATACAGCTTACACCTATACAAGATGTATATGAAGTACTTTATATTAAATATAACATTGATATGGGCCAAACGTGAGCAGGTGGGACCAGTGTAGCTGGGACATGCTGGGTAGTGTGGGCAGGTTGGGCTGAAGTGCCTGTTTCCATGCTGTATGACTCTAGAGAATTGAATAGCTTGTGTGAAAGAAAACAAGTTGCAGGGCTGAAGGGAACTAATGAGGGAGGAATGGAAATGATGGGGTTCCTGCACCAGGAGCTGGCATCATCCAGTTGGGCCCATTGGTCTCCCCCGGTCCCTTTTTCAATATAATGTGTGCGGCAGTGAAAACAAGATGGAGGAATCATTTGTGTGTTCATTTGGTTGACCTTTATACTGGCTAGAGGGAATAACTTGTAATGCTTGGTTCTTCCACACAGAGTGGTGAATGTGCAGCCAGAGAGGGTGGTAGAATCAGAACCAATCATGGGAATTATGATTCATTTACACAGATATGTGAACAGACAAGACACAGAAGGATATGGACCTATTGTGGGCATTTGCGATTGGTCCAGATGGCCAAAAGGCTGGAATGAAATATTACGTGACAATACCAAACATAAACCAAATCTGATATGGTAGTTGTGGAACTCGTTTCTGTGCTGCTTTTTACCACTGGCTCTAAATCAGAGGTTGTTGGTGCTCCTGTTTTGTTGGATGTGGCTGGGGTTTGAGTGAACTTAGCTCAGTCTTACTTTAACGCTGATCATTATCCTGTCCCACAGCTGCAGTCTCCACGCTCGGTGATCCGTGTGTAAACCACACCGTCCTGGATCAGCCCTGGAGGAGCTCGGGTTGTCTTGAAACTCGGTGCAGTGGCCGATGGATGGATGATGGAGATCTGAAGGAAGGGTGGTACAGATTTAGCAGGTAAACTGATCGCACGTGACAATGTGTCGGAGTTAGTGCTGGAGCTTGCATCTACAAGGATCCCAGTTCGATCCTGACATCTGCACTTTCTATGTGGATTTGCATGGTCTTCCCTGGGTGGGTTTCCCCCTGGTGCTCCCGCATCCCAAATATATGCTGGTAGATGAACTGGTCCTGTGAACTCCCACTCATGGAGGCAAGTGGCAAAATAATCAATGGGGAATTCATGGGCATGTGAGAGGGAATAAGTTGCAGAGTTACGGGGAATTTAGGCGAGGGGGCAGAGGGCTGAATGGACAACTTTTGTGAGGGCCAGTATGATCGCGATGGGCCGACTGGCAACTTACTGTTATATATTAAGTAACTGGAAGAGAATAAGGCGTTAGATTGATAGTATCAGCCCCCATTGTGGGACAGGGAATGGAATACAGGGAAAAGAAACTCCCAAATTCAGCAGGAAGGGAAGAGAGATTTTGTAAACGGAAAAAAGGGTTTCCTGGCACTGGACCTATATTGGACGGTGCGATGTAATAGACCCCAGTCGCTAATCTTTCCCTCAGTCGGGGGCTGACTCTCTGCTTGTTGTTTCAGTTATGACAACGTGAAGATTCCCGAGAGTGCAGTTCCATTCCATCGCTGCTCTGCGTGGAGTCCCGGCTGGTTACATGGTAGGTGGACAAGAATGTACAACTGATGTACTCTGTTGCAAAGGTCAGAGTGATGATCCAGATCTGTACAGCTCTACAGATAAAATAGAGTAATAAAAAATACAATGTATTAATAACTGCAACTCAAGGTAACTGTAATTGAGCAAATACCAAAGTCTGTAGGGCAACCAAAGACACAATCAATAGAAGATCATGGTTGCTGAGGTTAGTGTTGTGAAGTGTTCAAGAGCCTGATAGTTGCTGGGATAAGCTGTTCTTGAACCTGGAGGTCGCAGTTTTCAGGCTCCTGCACCTTCCTGATGATAGTCGTGAGATGAGAGTGTGGCCAGGGTATGGTCTCATCAACACACTGCACAGCTATAACAAGACTTCACTGCTTTAAGTTAATCAAATTCACTTTTTGCAAAACCTGACTTTGTTTGTTTTAATATTCTGATTTTATTTGAATAGGTTTTGTATATTTTCAATGTTTGTGTGTAAATATGGGTGAAAGTTGAATACTTTGCGATGTTTAATGGCCAATCAGCCTGAGGCTGAGGCAGGTCAGGGTGGGTCTGTGTGTCCATTCGAGAGCCCAGTGACCCACAGGGTCTCAGGGAGTAGGTGCTGCTGTGGGGAGTGTGGGAGGGGGGGGGGGGGGGGGGTGGGGGGAGGGCAGCAGCTCACCACTGACTGAGGCAGGTCAGACCATGGGTTGTGATCGCTGTGTTACACTGGCTCCAGATTCACATTCCCTGCTGCACTGTGGGACCGGGTACATTTCACAATGTTTATAAACCTCATTGCAGGTCTCCATCCCAGTGTGGGAGACGGGGAGGTGACCAGGACAGTCTGCTTCACCTGGATTAAAGACAACAGCAATGGAGACCCCTGCCGCAAGCATCAGGAAATCACAATCAAAAACTGTGGTGGTTATTTTGTGTATTTTCTGAAGCCGACACCCGGATATTACAGTGTGTATTGTGCAGGTATGTTGCTCTGCATGTTGATAAAGTGTGGGTGGGGGTGGGGCTTGTAGGGTGTGTTTGAGGAGGGGAGGGGGAGGGGGTAAAGTCTGGGATGTCCCGAGTGATCAGCCCACACACAGGGCTGAATGTTGCAGTCCGTGGTCAGTGCTGCCCACATGCAGATCTCCCTCTCCCACAGTCTGATCAAGCTGATGTGTCTGGACCTCGCCTTCCTAGAGTGACCTGTGACCTCCACTCTGTGAATGACCTGTGCCCCCCCCCCCCCCCCACTCCCTGTCCCTATGACTGACGTGTGACCTGTCCACAGTCAGGATCACATACTACCAACTAGAATACCTGGACCAATACCCTGTCCACTCCCACCCCCGGTACTGTTACCCCCCCCCCCCCCACCTGGTGAACTGCCCCTGTCTGCCATGGTCACCCCTCCCCTGTCCCACATTGAACAGCACAGCCCACTCACACACTGTGGCTGAGGGTGACCACTGATGCTGGGCAGGATGTCTCGGGCAAAGAACCTGGCTCGTGACAACCTGTCCCCACCACCTGACCATGGAGCATCAATCTGAGCCCCCTACCCCTGCACCCTGATGTGCCACAGCCCCTTGGGCTGACGGCTACGCTCATTGTTCCATCCCCCTAGGACAGGGCGGACCCACAACCCCTCTCCTGACTATCACACCCCCTAACCCCCTGTCTTTCCCACTCCTGCCATCTGTCCCACTCCCCACCACATCCCATCCTGTGCTGAACACCCCAACCAGCCCCGCAGCCCGCCATATCTTGTGGCCTCTGACACACCCCAACCCCCCTCAACACCCGAGACATTCCGACCCCTCCCAGCTGACCCACGGCCACCCCACGCCCCCTCCTACAATCACACACACTCCACTCCCCCCCTCCTCCCTCTCACAGGCTGAGCGGGGAGAAGCAGGAATGACTGGGGTGGTAAACTTGGACTCGGAGCACATTGATGCCTGTAACATTGGCCCACAGAATGAGCCAACCTATTTACACCATTCCTACTCTGATCCCAAATTAATCTCCCCACATTCCCATCATCTACCCCCTAAACTCCAGCACTAATCCAGACACTTGGGGCATTGCATGGTGGCCACACAACATGCTGGTGTTTGGCACAAGGAGGTCAAACCCAACAGCTGGGGAAAGCAAGTGGTCACCAGATCATGCAGCCTCCACGTAGACAGCACCAGAAGCTGCGATAAGATCGGAGGTGTGGAGCTGAGGCAGCAGCCTCACTGGCTAGGTCACTGGCCCACAGATTGTGTCAGGGCAGCAGCCTCACCGGCTGGGTCACTGTGTGGGGGGAGCAGCCTCACCGGCTGGGTCACTGTGTGGGGGGAGCAGTGTCACCGGCTGGGTCACTGTGTGGGGGGAGCAGTGTCACCGGCTGGGTCACTGTGTGGGGGGAGCAGCCTCACTGGCTGGGTCACTGTGTGGGGGGAGCAATGTCACCGGCTGGGTCACTGTGTGGGGGGAGCAATGTCACCGGCTGGGTCACTGTGGGGCAGCAGCCTCACTGGCTGGGTCACTGTGTGGGGGCAACAGTGTCACTGGCTGGGTCACTGTGTGGGGGCAACAATCTCACTGGCTGGGTCACTGTGTGGGGGCAACAGTCTCACTGGCTGGGTCACTGTGTGGGACAACAGTCTCACTGGCTGGGTCACTGTGTGGGGGCAACAATCTCACTGGCTGGGTCACTGTGTGGGGGCAACAGTCTCACTGGCTGGGTCACTGTGTGGGACAACAGTCTCACTGGCTGGGTCACTGTGTGGGACAACAGTCTCACTGGCTGGGTCACTGTGTGGGACAACAGTCTCACTGGCTGGGTCACTGTGTGGGACAACAGTCTCACTGGCTGGGTCACTGTGTGGGGGCAGCAGACTTCCTTCGTTGAAGGACGTCAGGCTTCAAAAGTGGTTGATTCACCCCCCTGAGGGGAAGGGAGAAAAGGGAGGGGTTAGACATGGAGGGAAAGGGAGGAGTGTTAGTAAAAGGTGAGAGTGGAGGAGAGACAGAGGGGCGCAGGGGAGAGATGGGTGGCGATGTTCTGACCTGAACATGATGACAGCACATATTAGACAATCTACTCACTATCCCGCGGTCTAGGCTTAAGCTCAGGGGTGACCGCGCTTTTGCGGTTGCAGCTCCTAGACTGTGGAACAGCATCCCTCTCCCCATCAGAACTGCCCCCTCCATCGACTCCTTTAAGTCCAGGCTCAAAACCTATTTCTACTCCCTAGCGTTTGAGGCTCATTGAGGAGGCGCTGTGAACTGTTTGCGTGCTACTGTATGTTTCATTTTTTTCCTTAGTACCTAATCAGATGTACAGCACTTTGGTCAACGTGGGTTGTTTTTAAATGTGCTATACAAATAAAATTGACTTGACTTGACTTGACTTGACTTGACTTGACTTGACTTGACTATGTGCTGGAGTAACTCAGCAGGTCAAGCAGCGTTTCTGGAGAACATGGATTTGTGACGTTTCGGGTCAGGACCTTTCTTCAAAAGGATCCCAGTCCAAAGTGTCACACATCCATGATCACCAGAGATGCTACCTAACCCGTTGAGTTACTCCAGCACTTTGTGCTTTGTTTGTGATCCAACATTTGCAGTTCCTTGTTTCTCAGACAACATATTATTGATCAAATGTTCGTGGAAATTCTCTGAATGCATTCAAGAGAGAGCTGGATAGCGCTCTTAAGGATAGCGGAGTCATGGGGTATGGGGAGAAGGCAGGAACTGGATACTGATTGAGAGTGATCAGCCATGATCACATTGAGTGGCGGTGCGTACAGGCCCGAAGGGCCGAATGGCCTCCTCCTGCACCTATTGTCTATTGTCTATTGAAACATAGTTCTTCAGTAATTGGTTGCTGGATTTCCCACATTACAACAGCAGCCAAATTCCTCATGCAGTTCACTAACATGCTCCAGTGCAGCCAGAGAGTTTCACTGGTGCTATATAAATGCAAGATTTACTGTAACAGACCGATATATCTGCAACAGCAAGTTAGCAGATGGGGACAGCAATGGGGCAACGTTTTGAAATGGAGCGTGTGTGAAGCTTTTTTCAAGGTGCTCGATCTGTTGCTTGGAGAATAAAACTGAGGATTTTCTGCTCCAAGAATGGCGGAAATGCAGCTGGGTATATCAGAGGCTGGGTGAAGGCAAGTGGACATTACACTAACACTACCCATCATCTTGTGTCCCACCCACAGACTCCGTAGGCAGTGACCCGTGTGTAATCTACACCGTCCTGGATCAGCCCTGGAGGAGCACAGATTGTTCCAACACTCAGTGTACAAAAGGCCAATGGAAGTCTGATCAAAAACTTGCTGAAGGATGGTACAGATTCAACAGGTAACGTGAGGAAATAATTCCATCAAACCCAGTCAGTGAGGGAGGAGGAGGGGTGAGGACATGATGGAAGATCAGGTTGTCAGTTATCACAGAGGAGCAGTGATTAAAGACTGGGATGTGGAGCTCTCAAATTCTGTACCGTGAGAGACGGGAGGATAGGGGCCGGGATCCAATGGGAGATTATCTGACAGTGGGGGATATTGAAATAGCACAGGATGCAGACAGATTAGCCTCAATTCTTGGTCTCACACACGGAATAAAAGACCCCAGTTCAGGGGCTGACTCTCTGATTGTTGTTTCAGTTCTGGCGGATGGAAGATTCCAGAGACTGCTGTTCCAGCATATCACTGCTCCGGGAAGAGCCCAGGCTGGTTAAATGGTAGGGTCAGAGTTTGCTACTTTGGGACTTATCGTTTGTCAGGGTGGGTCAGACTGATGACTGCGATCACTTCAGAGGGTCCTTTGCATGGACACTGAAACCAAACTCCCTGAGAGTTTCTGTCCACAGTTCCTCAGATCCCGCCCTGGATCGTCATGGAGTGAGGCGGCAGAGCTCCAGCTCCCTGACTTTCCCAATATCGGTCTGCCGCTCCAAACTAGACCCGGAGTAGTTTCAGCAGCTCCACTCATCCCAGTGAAGGAGCAGCATCTAGGCAGCTTGACACACGACTGACACTCACAGTTCATCAATTAATCAGGCCACATTGAAGGAATCCTACAGCGCAGAAACAGATCCTTTGGCCCAACTCCTCCATAGTGAACAAGATGCCCGAAGAAAGTTAGTCCCATTTGGCCCATATCCCTCAAAACCTTTCCTCTCAATGCACCTGCTTAAATGTATTTTAAATATTGTTATTGTACCTGCCTCAACTACATCTTCTGGCAGCTCGTTCCATGTGCCCACCACCTTCTGTGTGGTAAATGTTGTTCCTCTGGTTGCTATTAAATCATTCCCCTCTCACCTTAAACCTGAGTTCTCCGGTTCTTGATTCCCCTGCTTTCTGGGCACAATAAAGCCCCATTCACCCGACATATTTGCCCCAGGATTTTATATCCCTCTACAAGATCACGCCTGTGTCCTGCACTCTCAGGAATAAAGTCCCAACTTAACCAACCTCTCCCTATAACTCAGACCCTTGAGTCCTGGCAACATCCTCACAAATCTTCTCTGCGCCCTTCCCAACTTAAACCAACGAGGTTCCTAATTCAAAACCTACAAATTAATGAATTACCACACACAATAATTGCTTTTAAATTTACATAAAGTTTAATTTTAAATTTAGTTCTGAATTGTTTGACCATATTTATTCTAATTAATTAAAAAAGTTCTTCATTAATTCCCTAATATATATTGTATTTGTAATATATGCCCTTTATCCAATTTAAAAGACATTTGTGTAGGAAGGAACAGCAGACATTTGGATGGCTACATGGATAGGAAAGCTTCAGAGTAATATGGGTCTAATGCGGTAAATGGGACGAGCTTAGATGAGGCATCTTGGTCATCATGGATGAGTTGGGCTGAATTGGGATGACTCTAATTGGGACATCATTACCTACATATATTCTGTCAGTAATTCAATACCTTCCCGTATTGTGTGTTTTATGACTGTTGGCAAATCCATTTTCCTCCTGGGATAAATAAAGTTCTATCGGATCGTATATCACATTTCAATGCCACTAATGTTTGCCCACTGCATCAGTAAAACATGTGAGTGCGTGTTGCACAGGGCCCAGGCGCTCAGTATCATTCTTGTACAATCTTCCCTGCAGTCCTTCACCACAGAAAATATTCACTATTTTTTCAAGTTGGTGAAAGGTCTGAATTTTGCTGAAAAATAAAGGCTTTTGATGTTTTTACCAGCTCGTCGCTAGTGCGACACCTGTGGCTTTAAACCAAGTAGTGGGGGGGAGGGGTTAACAAATTGTGAATATGAAGATGAGGTAAAAGGGAATACAGGAGATATTGCAAAAGACCCTCGGAAGAATGGGAACAGAAGTTCTAGAGAGGAAAAGAAATGAAGGGCAGGGCCATTTGTGACCGATGTGAGAGGGGAGGTAAATACAGAAGTTAAAGTGTTGTACTTAAATGCGCGTAGTATAAAAAATAAAGTGGATGAGCTTGAGGCTCAGTTAGTCATGGGCAAGTATGATGTTGTAGGGATCACTGAGACATGGCTACAAGAGGACCAGGGCTGGGAACTGAATATTCAGGGGTACACAACGTATAGAAAAGACAGACAGGTGGGCAGAGGGGGTGGGGTCGCTCTGATGGTAAGGAATGATATTAATTCCCTTGCAAGGGGTGACATAGAATCAGGAGATGTTGAATCAGTATGGATAGAAATGAGAAATTGTAAGGGTAAAAAGACCCTAATGGGAGTTATCTAAAGGCCCCCAAACAGTAGCCTCGACATAGGGTGCAAGTTGAATCAGGAGATAAAATTGGCGTGTCAAAAATGTTATGCTACGGTGGTTATGGGAGATTTCAACATGCAGGTAGACTGGGAAAATCAGGTTGGAAATGGACCCCAGGAAAGAGAGTTTGTAGAGTGCCTTCGAGATGGATTCTTAGAACAGCTTGTACTGGAGCCTACCAGGGAGAAGGCAATTCTGGATTTAGTGTTGTGTAATGGTCCTGATCTGATAAGGGGACTAGAGGTAAAAGAGCCATTAGGAGGTGGAAAGACTATAAGGGGAGTAAGAGACACCTGTGGCTGACGAGGGAAGTCAGGGACAGCATAAAAATTAAGGAGAGGAAGTATAACATAGCAAAGAAGAGTGGGAAGACAGAGGATTGGGACTCTTTTAAAGAGCAACAAAAGTTAACTAAAAAGGCAATACGGGGAGAAAAGATG
Organism: Rhinoraja longicauda; assembly: GCF_053455715.1. NCBI lineage: Eukaryota > Metazoa > Chordata > Chondrichthyes > Rajiformes > Arhynchobatidae > Rhinoraja > Rhinoraja longicauda. Next base: position 18,030,334 of record NC_135986.1, read on the forward strand.
AGGTACGAGGGTAAACTAGCCAATAATATAAAGGAGGATAGCAAAAGTTTTTTTAGGTACGTGAAGAGGAAAAAAATAGTCAAGGCAAATGTGGGTCCCTTGAAGACAGAAGCAGGGGAATTTATTATGGGGAACAAAGAAATGGCAGACGAGTTAACCGTTACTTTGGATCTGTCTTCACTGAGGAAGATACACACAATCTCCCAAATGTTCTAGGGGCCGGAGAACCTAGGGTGATGGAGGAACTGAAGGAAATCCACATTAGGCAGGAAATGGTTTTGGGTAGACTGATGGGACTGAAGGCTGATAAATCCCTAGGGCCTGATGGTCTGCATCCCAGGGTACTTAAGGAGGTGGCTCTAGAAATAGTGGAAGCATTGGAGATCATTTTTCAATGTTCTATAGATTCAGGATCAGTTCCTGTGGATTGGAGGATAGCAAATGTTATCCCACTTTTTAAGAAAGGAGGGAGAGAGAAAATGGGTAATTATAGACCAGTTAGTCTGACATCAGTGGTGGGGAAGATGCTGGAGTCAATTATAAAAGACGAAATTGCTGAGCATTTGGATAGCGGTAACAGGATCATTCCGAGTCAGCATGGATTTACAAAGGGGAAATCATGCTTGACAAATCTACTGGAATTTTTTGAGGATGTAACTAGGAAAATTGACAGGGGAGAGTCAGTGGATGTGGTGTACCTCGACTTTCAGAAAGCCTTCGACAAGGTCCCACATAGGAGATTATAGACAATAGACAATAGACAATAGGTGCAGGAGTAGGCCATTCAGCCCTTCGAGCCAGCACCGCCATTCAATGCGATCATGGCTGATCACTCTCAATCAGTACCCCGTTCCTGCCTTCTCCCCATACCCCCTCACTCCGCTATCCTTAAGAGCTCTATCCAGCTCTCTCTTGAAAGCATCCAACGAACTGGCCTCCACTGCCTTCTGAGGCAGAGAATTCCACACCTTCACCACTCTGACTGAAAAAGTTCTTCCTCATCTCCGTTCTAAATGGCCTACCCCTTATTCTTAAACTGTGGCCCCTTGTTCTGGACTCCCCCAACATTGGGAACATGTTATCTGCCTCTAATGTGTCCAATCCCCTAATTATCTTATATGTTTCAATAAGATCCCCCCTCATCCTTCTAAATTCCAGTGTATACAAGCCCAATCGCTCCAGCCTTTCAACATACGACAATCCCGACATTCCGGGAATTAACCTAGTGAACCTACGCTGCACGCCCTCCATAGCAAGAATATCCTTCCTCAAATTTGGAGACCAAAACTGCACACAGTACTCCAGGTGCGGTCTCACCAGGGCCCGGTACAACTGTAGAAGGACCTCTTTGCTCCTATACTCAACTCCTCTTGTTACGAAGGCCAACATTCCATTGGCTTTCTTCACTGCCTGCTGAACCTGCATGCTTCCTTTCATTGACTGATGCACTAGGACACCCAGATCTCGTTGAACTCCCCCTCCCCTACCCCCAATACCATGTGCCCTAATTTTGCCCATTAATCTCCTATGTGGGACCTTGTCGAAGGCTTTCTGAAAGTCGAGGTACACCACATCCACTGACTCTCCCTTGGGCAAAATTAGGGCACATGGTATTGGGGGTAGGGTACTGACATGGATAGAAAATTGGTTGACAGACAGAAAGCAAAGAGTGAGGATAAATGGGTCCCTTTCGGAATGGCAGGCAGTGACCAGTGGGGTACCGCAAGGTTCGGTGCTGGGACCCCAGCTATTTACGATATACATTAATGACTTAGACGAAGGGATTAAAAGTACCATTAGCAAATTTGCAGATGATACTAAGCTGGGGGGTAGTGTGAATTGTGAGGAAGATGCAATAAGGCTGCAGGGTGACTTGGACAGGTTGTGTGAGTGGGCGGATACATGGCAGATGCAGTTTAATGTAGATAAGTGTGTGGTTATTCACTTTGGAAGTAAGAATAGAAAGGCAGATTATTATCTGAATTATGTCAAATTAGGAGGAGGGGGAGTTCAACGAGATCTGGGTGTCCTAGTGCATCAGTCAATGAAAGGAAGCATGCAGGTACAGCAGGCAGTGAAGAAAGCCAATGGAATGTTGGCCTTCTTAACAAGAGGAGTTGAGTATAGGAGCAAAGAGGTCCTTCTACAGTTGTACCGGGCCCTGGTGAGACCGTACCTGGAGTACTGTGTGGAGTTTTGGTCTCCAAATTTGAGGAAGGATATTCTTGCTATGGAGGGCGTGCAGCGTAGGTTCACTAGATTAATTCCCGGAATGGCGGGACTGTCGTATGTTGAAAGGCTGGAGCAATTGGGCTTGTATACACTGGAATTTAGAAGGATGAGGGGGGATCTTATTGAAACATATAAGATAATTAGGGGATTGGACACATTAGAGGCAGGAAACATGTTCCCAATGTTGGGGGAGTCCAGAACAAGGGGCCACAGTTTAAGAATAGGGGGTAGGCCATTTAGAACGGAGATGAGGAAGAACTTTTTCAGTCAGAGAGTGGTGAAGGTGTGGAATTCTCTGCCTCAGAAGGCAGTGGAGGCCAGTTCGTTGGATGCTTTCAAGAGAGAGCTGGATAGAGCTCTTAAGGATAGCAGAGTGAGGGGGTATGGGGAGAAGGCAGGAACGGGGTACTGATTGAGAGTGATCAGCCATGATCGCAATGAATGGCAGTGCTGGCTCGAAGGGCTGAATGGCCTACTCCTGCACCTATTGTCTATTGTCGTCAGCCTGGGTTGCAGCTTCACTGACTTGTCGATGGAGCCCCTGTCTATCACACAAACCAGACTCCCCACTTTTGATTTCATCTACATTTCACGCTGCCACAAAAAAGCAGCCAACGCCATTAAAGGTGTCCCGCCCCGATCATTCCTCCTCCTCCATGCTCCCATTGGGCAGAGGACACAGAGGGTGAAAACGCCCACCACCAGACTGAAGAACAACTACTTTGCCTCTGTTACCAGGCTTCTGCACCGTTCTTTCACAAGCTAGGGCACTGTCTGATGCATCTCCACCCCATTGTGGACATTGAACCTTGGCTCTGGAACTAATGTGCAATAATATCTCACTCTGTGTCATCCCCATTGTTCTACCTGTTGTGTATGAGTTTGAGTTGAATGTATTTATTGATAGTTTTATTGGATCTGATTGGATGGGCATGCACGCAAAACAAAGATTTTAAATGTGCCTTGCTACACATGACAATAATAAACTTAAACCTAAACCAAAGCAAACTAGTCTTGTTCAATCCAGGGGATCCACAATCCTCACCAAAATTATTCAGGTTTAGGGAGATGTTGATCATATTTAGTTTAATATATAATAATTCAAATGTGATGAGCATTGAAGTTATCCAAAACTGAATATTGATTGAAAGGTACAGCATGGGAAGAGGCCCTTCAGCTCACTATCTACGCTAACCATCAATCATCCATTCACACTAACTCTGTTATCCCACTTTTGCATCCAATTCCTGCACACCTGGCAATTTACAGAGGCCAATTAACTTACAAATCCACTAGTCTATGGATATGTGAGGACACCCAGATAAAAAACCAAATATTCACAGGAAGAGGTTACAATCTCTAGTGAGACAGCCCCCAAGATCAGGACCTAACCCGGGTCTCTGGCGTTGTGAGGCAGCGGCTCTACCAGCTGCACCACTATGTCACCACACAGTGTGTATTTTAATGATTGTTTAGCCTGGAGCTGTAGGTTCACCAGCTATCACTGCACATTCAAGGTGTGGCTGGGGTTTCCTGCCAAACCCGGGCCCACAGGCCTCCAGTAACAGGAGCCAGTGTCAGGGAGCAGGGTTGCAGTGAGTAGTGTATGTGGGGAGGGTGAGGGCAGCAGCTCATTGCTGACAAAGGCAGAGCAGACTGGACTGTGGGTTGTGATCGCTGTGTAACGCTGGCTCCAGATTCACATCCCATGCAGCACTGTGGGACAGGGTATATTTTACAATGTTTATAAACCTCATTCCAGGTTCCCATCCAAGTGTAAGAGAAGGGGAGGTGACCAGGAGAATATGTTTCAAAAAGGCTGGAAAAGGCGGGAGTGGAGACGAGTGCAGCATCAACCTGGGCATCAAGGTTAAAAACTGCAGCAGTTACTTTGTGTATCAGTTGAAGCCAACACCCCATGGCGATACTGTGTATTGTACAGGTACGTGACTGTTCCCTATGGACAAGAGATGTGAGTGTAGTGTGGAAATCCTGGGCTGTCCTGCGTCACTAATACACACAATGGACTCACTCGCAGTCAGTGATCACTTTACTGGGTTCTCCCACTCACTGTCTGCAGTAAGCTGTTACGGTGTGATGCTCTGTACCTAGTTATACGTCTTTTTGTTTGTGACAGAGTAGATGCTCAAAGCCTGGACTCTCTAACTTGATTGATGTTGGTGTTTATCTGCACAAGTATAGACACTTTATCCTTCCATTCTCTGCCTCTTCATGTTGTTGCCTTAATGCCTCTGAAACATTGCAGCCATAACTACTTCATTCACCACATCAGCTGTGCAATCTGGCATTCTTCCACTCTCTGTGTAAAAACAGATTTTGCCTTGCAAATCTCCTTTAGACTTTCTCCTCTCACCTTAAAGCTATGCCCTCTGGTATTGGACATTTCCACACTGCCCTGTCTATGCCTCCCAAACACTATGTACCTCTATCAGCCAACACCCAGATTCAGAATTTAATACGGAGAAGTGTGAGGTGTTGCATTTTGGGACATCTAACAGGGGCAGGACCTACACAGTTAATGGTAGGCCTCTGGGGAGTGTTGTAGAGCAGAGAGATCTAGGAGTGCAGGTACATGGTTCCTTGAAGGTCGAGTCACAGGTAGATAAGGTGCTCAAAAAGGCATTTGGCACATTGCCCTTCATCAGTCAGAGTATCGAGTACAGAGGTTGGGAGGTCATGTTGCAGTTGTATAAGACGTTGGTGAGACCACATTTAGAATATTGTGTTCAGCTCTGGGCACCATGTTATCGGAAAGATATTGTCAAGCTTGAAAGGGTTCAGTAAAGATTTAGAAACATAGAAAATAGGTGCAGGAGTAGGCCATTCGGCCCTTCGAGCCTGCACCGTCATTCAATACGATCATGGCTGATCATAAGGCATGATTTACGAGGATGTTGCCAGGACTAGAGGGTGTGAGCTATAGGGAGAGGTTAAGCAGGCTGGATCTCTATTCCTTGGAGCGCAGGAGGATGAGGGGTGATCTTATATAGGTGCATAAAATCATGAGAGGAGCAGATAGGGTAGATGCACAGAGTCTCTTGCCCAGAGTTGGGGAATTGAGGACCAGAGGGCATAGGTTCAAGGTACAGGGGAAAATATTTAATAGGAATCTGAGGGGTAACTTTTTCACACAACGGGTGGTGGGGATATGGAACAAGCTGCCAGAGGATGTAGTTGTGGCTGAGACTATCGCAATGTTTAAGAAACAGTTCGACAGATACATGGATAGGACAGGTTTGGGGGAAATGGATCAAGCACAGGCAGGTAGGACTAGTGTAGCTAGGACATGTTGGCCGGTGTGGGCAAGTTGGGCCAAAGGGCCTGTTTCCCAGCTGTATCACTCTGTGACTATCAGGCCACCTGTCAGCCGTGGTCTGATGCTCAAGAAAAAATAATCTGTCCAAGCTCCCCTACAGCTAAATACTCTAAAATTCAGGGAACATTCTGGTAAAACGCTTCTGTACTCTCTCCAAATCCGCCTTGGAGGGGCGAAGTCTATTTTCCCTGTGGCTGAGGCAACTTAGATGGGATATTATAAACTAATGAGGAATATAGAGTGCAGGAAACTTTCCCCGCAGAGGCAGACAAGACTGGAGGGTTTTTATTTACGGTGAGGGGGGAAGAGATTTAGAAGGCAGATGCCATCTCCAGAGAGTACATGGAATACACTGTCTCAGAGATCTTTATTTGGGTGATGATGTTATATTTCATAGAGTACAGCGGATGTTAGTGGATGTGGGTGGGTGTACAAGTGTCTGTGTGACTTTGATTGAACTGGACATTAACTCTGACCATCATCGTGTCCCCAGCTGCAGACTCTGCACTCGGTGATCCGTGTGTAAACCACACCGTCCTGGATCAGCCCTGGAGGAGCACGGGTTGTACCAACACTGAGTGCACCAGTGGGGACTGGAAGCATGGGGATGAAAACCACAGAGTGGGGTGGTACAGATTTAAGAGGTAAAACAAGGAGATCATCATGTTAGTTAATGACGTAGAAAATGTATCGGAAACACAGGCCAGTGAGGGAAAATGGATAGAGACCGGGGTGATCAATGACAGTAATATGACAGGGAGAGGATGTGGGTCCACTGGAATCATCAGTGACAGTAATGGGACAGTGTGGATACAGGGAGACTGGAATCATCAGTGACAGTGTGGATACAGGGAGACTGGGATCATCAGTGACAGTAATGGAACAGTGTGGATACAGGGAGACTGGGATCATCAGTGACAGTAATGGACAGTGTGGATACAGGGAGACTGGGATCATCAGTGACAGTGTGGATACAGGGAGACTGGGATCATCAATGACAGTAATGGACAGTGTGGATACAGGGAGACTGGGATCATCAGTGACAGTAATGGACAGTGTGGATACAGGGAGACTGGGATCATCAGTGACAGTGTGGATACAGGGAGACTGGGATCATCAATGACAGTAATGGACAGTGTGGATACAGGGAGACTGGGATCATCAGTGACAGTGTGGATACAGGGAGACTGGGATCATCAATTACAGTAATGGACAGTGTGGATACAGGGAGACTGGGATCATCAGTGACAGTAATGGGACAGAGTGGATACAGGGAGACTGGGATCATCAGTGACAGTAATGGGACAGTGTGGATACAGGGAGACTGGGATCATCAGTGACAGTGTGGATACAGGGAGACTGGGATCATCATCAGTGACAGTAATGGACAGTGTGGATACAGGGAGACTGGGATCATCAGTGACAGTGTGGATACAGGGAGACTGGGATCATCAATGAAAGTTATGGGACAGTGTGGATACAGGGAGACTGGGATCATCAGTGAAAGTTATGGGACAGTGTGGATACAGGGAGACTGGGATCATCAGTGACAGTGTGGATACAGGGAGACTGGGATCATCAGTGACAGTGTGGATACAGGGAGACTGGGATCATCAGTGACAGTGTGGATACAGGGAGACTGGGATCATCATCAGTGACAGTAATGGACAGTGTGGATACAGGGAGACTGGGATCATCAGTGACAGTGTGGATACAGGGAGACTGGGATCATCAATGACAGTGATGGACAGTGTGGATACAGGGAGACTGGGATCATCAGTGACAGTGTGGATACAGGGAGACTGGGATCATCAGTGACAGTGTGGATACAGGGAGACTGGGATCATCAGTGACAGTAATGGACAGTGTGGATACAGGGAGACTGGGATCATCAATGACAGTAATGGGACAGTGTGGATACAGGGAGACTGGGATCATCAGTGACAGTAATGGACAACGTGGATACAGGGAGACTGGATCATCATCAGTGACAGTGTGGATACAGGGAGACTGGATCATCAGTGACAGTAATGGACAGTGTGGATACAGGGAGACTGGATCATCAGTGACAGTGTGGATACGGGGAGACTGGGATCATCAGTGACAGTGATGGGACAGTGTGGATACAGGGAGACTGGATCATCAGTGACAGTGTGGATACAGGGAGACTGGGATCATCAGTGACAGTAATGGACAGTGTGGATACAGGGAGACTGGGATCATCAATGACAGTAATGGGACAGTGTGGATACAGGGAGACTGGGATCATCAGTGACAGTAATGGGACAGTGTGGATACAGGGAGACTGGATCATCATCAGTGACAGTGTGGATACAGGGAGACTGGATCATCAGTGACAGTAATGGACAGTGTGGATACAGGGAGACTGGATCATCAGTGACAGTGTGGATACGGGGAGACTGGGATCATCAGTGACAGTGTGGATACAGGGAGACTGGGATCATCAGTGACAGTAATGGACAGTGTGGATACAGGGAGACTGGGATCATCAGTGAGAGTAATGGACAGTGTGGATACAGGGAGACTGGGATCATCAGTGACAGTGTGGATACAGGGAGACTGGGATCATCAGTGACAGTGTGGATACAGGGAGACTGGGATCATCAGTGACAGTGTAGATACAGGGAAAGCACAGAATAGGGAAAGCACAGAAGAATTTTGGTCCAAATAAATGCAAATGTAATTTGACAAAAGAGTGAGCCTGGACGTTGTGGGCTGAAGGGCCATTACTGCACTGTACAAGCTGCATGACTCTGATGAGGGGGCAATAATTGAATGAATCCCTGTAGTGAGTGAATATTGAGAGTGGGTCCAATGCCAGTCTCTCTCTCTGGGTGAACAAACTCCCTCAGTTCAGGGCAGGGTCTGACTCTCTGATTGTTGTTTCAGTTCCGGCGGATGGAAGATTCCCGAGACTGTTGTTTCCACCTATCACTGCTCCGGGACCAGCCCGGGCTGGTTAAACGGTAGGGTCAGAGTGTGCAACTCTGGGGCTCGGGGATGGACGGGGAGGGTCAGAAAAGGGGAGAGTGCCCCTGATGGGTGCTGACAGGTGAAGCCCCGCCCCTGATGGGTGCTGACAGGTGAAGCCCCGCCCCTGATGGGTGCTGACAGGTGAAGCCTCGCCCCTGATGGGCACTGACAGGTGAAGCCCCGCCCCTGATGGGCACTGACAGGTGAAGCCCCGCCCCTGATGGGCACTGACAAGCGAAGCCCTGCCCCTGATGGGTGCTGACAGGTGAAGCCCCGCCCCTGATGGGAACTGACAGGTGAAGCCCCGCCCACGATAAGCACTGACAGATGAAGCCCCGCCCTTGATGGGCACTGACAGATGAAGCCCCGCCCCCGATGGGCACTGCCTGGTGAAGCCCTGCCCCTGATAGGCACTGCCAGGTGAAGTCCTGCCCCTGATGGGTGCTGACAGGTGAAGCCCCGCCCACGACGAGCACTGACAGATGAAGCCCCGCCCCTGATGGGTACTGACAGATGAAGCCCTGCCCCTGATGAGCACTGGCAGGTGAAGCCCTGCCCCTGATGGGTGCTGACAGGTGAAGCCCCGCCCACGATGAGCACTCCCAGGTGAAGCCCCGCCCCTGATGTGCACTGACAGGTGAAGCTCCGCCCCTGATGGGCACTGACATGTGAAGCCCTGCCCCTGACACATCGGCACCCATCATTGTGTTTCCCATCATAAGGTCATCAGTGATAGGAGCAGTATCAGTCCATTTGGCCCATCAAGTCTACTCTGCCATTTAATCGTGGCTGATCTATATCTCCTTCCCAACCCCATTCTCCTGCCTTGTCCCCATAACCCCAGACCCGGCACCCCAGGGTGTCATCACCTGGAGCTGGTCTCAGTGCTGCTGTGGGGAGTGTGGGTGGGGAGGGTGAGGCCAGCAGCTCACCACTGACTGAGTGAGGCCGGTCAGACTGGACCATGGGTTGTGATCACTCTGTTACACCGGCTCCAGATTCACAGCCCATACAGCACTGTGGGACCGGGTACATTTTACAATGTTTATAAACCTCATTCCAGGTCCCCATCCCAGTGTGGGAGACGGGGAGGTGACCAGGACAGTCTGTTTCAACTGGGATAGAAAGCAATGTGAGAGACAGCATGAGATCAAGGTGAAACACTGCGGCGGTTTCTTTGTGTATCGGCTGGAGCCCACACTCTGCTGTAACAAGGTGTATTGTACAGGTACGTCACAGTTCCCAGAAATGCATCTGAGAGGTTGTTGGGAAAATCCGGCAAGTGCTGAGTCAGCAATTTTCCAAACATTGGTGATCATCTCGGTTCACAGTCCCACACCGACTGTCTGAGCCAAACCACGGGGGCCTGAACCCCACCCCGTCACTGACTCCAACACACATGCAGGATGGCCCCTGTCCCAGCTCACCCACCCACCCATTGCCCCCACCCTGTCACTCACCCATTGCCCCACCCTGTCACTAACCCACCCACCCATTGCCCCCACCCTGTCACTCACCCATTGCCCCCACCCTGTCACTCACCCACTCACCCATTGCCCCCACCCTGTCACTCACCCATTGCCCCCACCCTGTCACTCACCCATTGCCCCCACCCTGTCACTGACCCATCCACCCATTGCCCCCACCCTGTCATTCACCCATTGCCCCCACCCTGTCACTCACCCATTGCCCCCACCCTGTCACTGACCCATCCACCCATTGCCCCACCCTGTCCCTCACCCACCTCACGTGCAAGATGTCCTCTGACCCAGATCACCGACTCACTCATTGCCTCCATCCTTTATGGACAAGACAGTTTCCTCATTCCCCATTCACTCCGGTCCTAGCTGTCCCCTCCTCCCCCCCCCCACCCCGGGCAGGACACAGCCACCACCCACTTGTAACCTATCCCCACCCCACCACTTCCGGGAATCAACCAAACCATGCTACTCCTCCCCAGGTCCCAGCTGACGAGTTTATTCCTGTATCCCGGCTGCTCTCAACCATCCCCTCCCCTCACCACCCACCGGGTATCAGCGTCTCAACCCCCAACCCCTCCGGGACCCACGGATCCAGCCATCGATTCCCTCCCGCATCCCATCCCATCCGTCCCTCCCCCGACCCTCCTCCCACACCCTTCTATGATACCCAGCCATCCCGTCCACTCCCCCCACACCTCCCCCACAACCCAGCTGTCCCCATCCCCCACCTCCAATCCATCCGCCCATTGAGGTGAATCATATCCCCTCCCCCACCCCAGTATCTGACCGTCCCCTCCCCCACCCCAGTATCTGGCCGTCCCCTCCCCCACCCCAGTATCTGATTGTCCCCTCCCCCACCCCAGTATCTGACCGTCCCCTACACCCCAGTATCTGGCCGTCCCCTCCCCCCACCCCAGTATCTGTCCATCCCCTACACCCCAGTATCTGGCCGTCCCCTCCCCCAGCACACAGCCGTCTCCCCTCTTCGCCACCCAGTACCGGGCCGTCCCTTCCCCCTATGTCCGAGCCCTTCCCTCCTCCTCTTCCCTCCCCTGGGATGAGGGAGAGATGGGAGGGTGATGGGGAGAGAGTGGAAAAGAGGTGGAGGGGGTAGTCAGCCTGGGGAGAGAGGGGTGATGGAGCAGGAGGGGGAAAGTCGGGGTCTGGGATGGGGATGGAGGGAGCGGGGAAGTGTGCAATGAAACGAGCGCATAGAGACAGAAGATGTGCACTGAGTAACGGCTGGAATGATGGAATGGAGGGAGAGGGGAGCAGAGCAGACTGATACAGGAGAGGGCTGGACCATGTGGGTCACCAGAGACTGGTGTTGGCCACGCACTTTGGTCACCTTCCATCCCACAGAGCTGCTGGATTATTTCCCCACTCCACCCACTGTCTGTCCACACTTTATTACAGATCCAGCCTCCGTACCAATTGAGGAACCCCAGGAAGCAACAGCCAAACCCCGGGAGGATTTGTCCACCGTCCCAGAACCAGATACAAGCTCAGGTATCGTATCGTTGGAGCAGTGAAGGGAGAGTCGGGGAGGGTGACGAGAGTGTGAGGTTGGGGGTGGGAGAAGGTTTCAAGATTTCGTGTCACATGTACCAATTAAGGTACAGTGAGATTTGAGTTACCATACAGCCATACTAAGTGAAAAGCAACAAGTCAAGTCAAGTCAAGTCAATTTTATTGGTCACGTACCCATACACGATGTGCAGTGAAATGAAAGTGGCAACGCCTGCGGATTGTGCACAAAATAGAATTACAGTTACAGCATATAAATAAAGTTAATAAGTTACTATAGTGTAGACAAAAATTTAGTCTCTGGAATTATAAAAGTTGACAGTCCTGATGGCCTGTGGGAAGAAACTCCGTCTCATCCTCTCCGTTTTCACAGCGTGACAGCGGAGGCGTTTGCCTTATCATAGCATCTGGAACAGTCCGTTACTGGGGTGGCAGGGGTCCCTCATGATCTTGCTTGCTCTGGATCTGCACCTCCTGATGTATAGGTCCTGCAGGGGGGCGAGTGTAGTTCCCATGGTGCGTGTAGTCCAGCCGAACGCACTACTCTCTGCAGGGCCATCCTGTCCTAGGCAGAGCTGTTCCCAAACCAGACTGTAATGTTGCCGGACAGGATGCTCTCTACAGCCCCAGAGTAGAAGCAATGAAGGATCCTCAGAGACACTCTGAATTTCCTCAGTTGTCTAAGGTGGTAAAGGCGCTGCTTAGCCTTACTCACCAGTGCGGCAATGTGCGTTGCCCACGTCAGATCGTCTGTGATGCGGACTCCCAAGTATTTGAAACTGCTCACCCTATCCACAATAGACCCATTTATCTCCAGTGGCGTGTACGTCCTTGGATGTTTAGCCCTTCTGAAGTCCACAATCAGCTCCTTTGTTTTAGTGACATTCAAGAGGAGGCTATTGTCCTGACACCAGAGTGCCAGATCAGCCACCTCCTCCCGGTAGGGTAGGCCTTCTCATCGCTGTTGGAGATCCGGCCCACCACCACAGTGTCATCAGCAAACTTGATGATGGAGTTTGAGCTGAACCTGGCCCCACAGTCATGTGTGTACAGGGAGTACAGTAGGGGGCTAAGGACGCAACCCTGGGGGGATCCTATGTTCAGGGTGAGGGGGCTAGATGTATGTTCTCCTATCCTGACCACTTGGGGCCTGGCGGTGAGAAAGTCCAGGACCCAGGCACACAGAGGGGTGCTAAGCCCCAGTTCCAGCAGCTTCTCAACCAGTCTGCTGGGGACTATTGTGTTGAATGCTGAACTAAAGTCAATGAACAGCATCCTCGCATAGCCCCCCTGGTTGTCCAGATGAGAGAGAGCGGTGTGTAGAACCTGGGAGACCGCATCATCCGTGAACCTGTTCGGACGGTATGCGAACTGTAGTGGGTCCATGTTGCGAGGAAGGAGGGCGCAGATGTGCTTCTTGACACACCAAATAAAGTTTAACACAAACATCCACCACAGCAGATTCCACGTTCATCACTGTGATGGAAGGTAATAAAGTTCAATCACCTTCCTCTTTGTTCTCCTGCGGTCGTGGCTGTTGAACCATCCGTTGTTGAACCACCCGCTGTTGAACCATCCGTTGTTGAACCATCCCGATCAAACCCCAGCAGCCCACGGTCTAAACATCGCGTCGGGATGATGGAAACTCTCTCGTTGGGGCGGTGAAACTCTCTCTGTGGCATGGAGCTCCCGAGTCGTCCTCTTCATACCAGAGACCGCAGGCTTCACGATGTTAAAGTCCACTAGCCCCGCGGTTGGAGCTCTCATCAGTCGATCCCTGGCAAAGTGATCGGTGCTCCGCGATGTTAAAGTCTGGGCCGCGCCCTTAGCATGAAGCGCAGGGCCGGTCTCCAGGAAAGGCCACCAACTCCTCGATGTTAGGCCGCAGGGGGGATGGAGATACGATACAGAAGGATTGAAACAAAGTTTCCCCCAACCCCCCCCCCCACCCCCACATAAAACAAACCAAGAAACACGAAAACATACTTTTAACACAAACTTAAAACAACAAAAACAAAAGGAGGGACAAACAGACTGTTGGCGAAGCAGCCAGCGCTGGTGGCGCCACCCGGTGGAATTTGAAGTGGGGGAGGAGAGAGTGCAGGGTGAGATGGAGGGGAGAGCACTGGTTGGGAGGGAGGGGAGAGCACTGGTTGGGAGGGAGGGGAGAGTGCAGGGTGAGAGGGAGGGGAGAGCACTGGTTGGGAGGGAGGGGAGAGTGCAGGTTGGGAGGGAGGAGAGATCGCGGGGTGAGAGGGAGGAGAGAGTGCAGGGTGAGAGGGAGGGCAGAGCACTGGTTGGGAGGGAGGAGAGAGCACTGGTTGGGAGGGAGGAGAGATCGCGGGGTGAGAGGGATGAAGGAGCGGGGGGTGGGGAAGGAGAGAGCGAGGGGTGGGTAGAAGAGGGCTTGGTGTGGAGGGAGGTGGTAATGGGATAGGGGTGGAGAGAATGTGGGATGGGGAACTGTGCGGTGGGGGGGAGATCAGGGGCAGAGGGACGTGAGAGCACAGGGCGGGGTTGGAGTGAACACGTGGCGAGTGGCGGTGAGAGGGTGGGGACAGGAGGGAGCGAGGGATAGGGGTGGAGACACTGACGTGGGGGGGGGGGGATGTGTGGAGGGACGAGAGAGTCGAGGAGGAACAAGGAAGTGTGGCGTGGACCATATTTGAGGAGTGTGCAATTGTCAAGGCGAGATGTGTGACCTTGAGTCCTGGTGTGTGTTGGTGTTACCACGGACTGGTGACACTTAGCTATTTTAGTGCATTTTTACTTTCCCATCCTCCGTGCCCTCCCCCTTTCTCCTCTTCAAGATCCACCGTCGGACACAACTCAGGAACGGCAGGGAGCAACGACTGGAGACTCTGGTCAGGGTTTGACCAGTGACCCAGCAGGGTCTGCAAGCTGAGTTATCAGTGGTGGGGACCATGACACTTAGATCAGGACAGCACAGGGTCATGTCATTTGGCCCACAATATCCACACATGATGCCAACTTAAACTGATCTCTGGATACACATATCACTCCATTTCCTGCGTAACCATGTGCCTAACCAAAAGACTATTAAAAGCAACTGGAACATAATGGAACATAGAACAGTAGAGCACAGGAACAGGCCCGTCAGACCACAATGTACATGCCGAACATAATGCCAAATTAAACTGTGTGCGTAACCAAAAGATTCTTCAAACTCACTGTCAAGAGACAGCACGGGGTGGGGGGAGGTGAAAGTTTGGGTTTAGGGGAGAGGAGAGGAGAGAGCGAGCAGTGGGGGCAGAGTCAGTGTGGTAGGGAGGGAGATGAGGAGGTGGTGTGGGGGTGGGACAGACTCCTTAGAGAGAGTCGAGGAGGAACAAGGAAGTGCGGAGTGGACCGTGTTTGAGGAGTGTTTAATGTTAAAGGGGAGATGTGTGACCTAGAGTCATAGAGTGATGCAGCATGCAAACAAGCCCTTCAGCCCAATGTGTCCACACCGGCCAACATGTCCCAGCTATACTTGGACCACCTGCCCGCGTTTGCCCATATCCCACTAAACCTGTCCCATCCATGTACTTGTATCACTGTCTCTTAAATGTTGGGACAGTGCCTGCCTCAACTACCTCCTCTAGCAGATTGATCCATATCCCCAACACCCTTTGTGTGAAAAAGTTACACCTCAGATTCATATTAATCTGTTCCCCTTCACCTTAAACCTATGTCCTTTGTCCTTGATTCACCTACTTTGGGCAACAGACTCAAGGGCAAGAGACTGCATCTGCCCGATCTATTCCTCTCAGGATTTTATACACTTATATGAGATCACCCCTCATCCACCTGTGAGACTTGGTGTGTGTTGGTATTAGCACGGACTGGTGACCTCTTTGTCTTTGCAGCTGATTTTCCTCCTGATCAGCTATTTAGTACATTTTTACTCTCTCACCCTCCCTCCCCTACCTTATTTCTATTATTCCAGATCCATTGATGGACACAACTCAGGAACATTAGGGAGTAGTGACCGGAGACTCTGGTCAGGGTTTGACCAGTGACCCAGTAGGGGTCTGCAAGCTCAGGTATCAGTGGTGGGGAGTAATGACCGGAGACTCTGGTCAGGGTTTGACCAGTGACCCAGTAGGGGTCTGCAAGCTCAGGTATCAGTGGTGGGGAGTAATGACCGGAGACTCTGGTCAGGGTTTGACCAGTGACCCAGTAGGGGTCTGCAAGCTCAGGTATCAGTGGTAGGGAGTAGGGAACAGTAGAGCATCGGAACAGGCCCATCGGACAACAATATCCCTGCCGAACATAATGTCAAGTTAAACTATGTGCCCAACCAATGGATTCTTAAAAGCCACTGTCATGTCTGCCTCTACCTCCACCTCCGGCAGTGCGTACCTGACTAGCACCACTCTCTGTGTAAAAAGACTTTCCTCACACATCTCCTTTAAACCGCTCCTCCCATGTTAAAACCATGCTCTCTTGTCTTTGACAGTTCCATCTTGGGAAAACATTCTGAACGCCTACCCAATCTATGCCTCATGATTTTATATACTTCTATCTGGTCTGTACTCAGCCTCAACGACCCAGAGGCAGCCAGATTTCTCCAACCTCTCCTCATAGTGTCCACCCTCTAATCCAGGCAGCATTCTGGTTAAGCCCGTCTGTTTCTCTCGGAAGCCTCCACATCTTTCCTGTAATGGAGCTACTAGAATGGCAAAGAATACTCCAAATGCTGCCGAACCAAAGTCCCACATAACTGCAACATAACATCCTGAATCTTATACTTAATGCCCCACGTGATGAAGGCAAGCACACCATATGCTTCCTTTATCACTGCATCTTGTGTTGCCACTTTCTGGTTGTTACTTACATGGACTAACGTGGTCGATGGACAGTCGAGGGAAGATCATTTATGTTCCCAAAATGGGAACTTTTTCCAAAATGCTCTGAAACATCTGGCCAGGCTTGTGCCCTGGATCAGTGAATGGCAGGGCCCTGGGAAGTGCCGTAGAGCAGCAAGATTTAGGAGTTAGAAAATAGGTGCAGGAGAGGGCCATTCGGCCCTTCGAGCCAGCACCGTCATTCATTGTGATCATGGCTGATCATCCACAGTCAGTAACCCGTGCCTGCCTTCTCCCCATATCCCTTGATTCCACTAGCCCCTAGAGCTCTATCTAACTCTCTCTTAAGTCCATCCAGTGATTTGGCCTCCACAGCCTCTGTGGCAGGGAATTCCACAAATTCACTTGGTGAAAAAGTTCATTCTCACCTCAGTTTTAAATGGCCTCCCCTTTATTCTAAGACTGGGGGCCCTGGTCCTTGTTCATGAGCACAGTTCCCTGAGGGTGACATTACAGATCGACAGGGTGGTAAAGGTGGCTTTTGGTACATTGGTCTTCATCAGTAAAGGTACTGAATACATAAGTTGGGAGATGTCATGTTACCATTGTGAGGTAACGTGATGTCATTGGTAAGTTGTGATGTCATGTTGGTGAGGTCACGTGTGGAGTGTGTGATCAGTTTTGGTCATCCTATTATAGGAAAGATGTTCTTAAGCTGGAAAGATTGCAGAGATGATTTACGAGGATGTTGCAAGGAACTTAATGGCCTGAGCTATAAGGAGAAGTTGGACTGGCTTGGAATTTATTCCTTGGAGGGCAAGAGGCTGAGGGATGATCTCATATGGGGTATCAACGTCAGGGTAAATGCACAACATCGTTTATCTAGGGTCGGGGAAGCAAGACCCAGAGGACATTGCCCTCACCCTGTCACTAGACCCACTCCCCCCTGTGACCAAGCTCAGAAGTTCTAGGAACAGAATTGCACCATTCGGCCCATCAAGTCTATTCTACCATTCAATCTATCTATCCCTCTCGACCCCATTCTCCTGCCTTCTCCTCATGACCCCTGACACCCATACTGATCACGAATCTATCAATCTCCAGCTAACAAATATCCATTGACACGGTCCCCACAGCGATCTGTGGTAATGAAGTCCACAGATTCACCACCATCTGGCTAAAGAAATGCCTCCTCATCTGCTTTTGTTCGGAGGCTATGGCCTCTGATCCCAGATTCTCCCACTTGTGGAATCATCCTCAGCATTCACTCAATCCAGTCCTTTCACTATTTGGCAAGTTTCAATGAGGTTCCCTGTCATCCTTCTAAACCCCAGCGAGTGCAGGCCCAGTGCGGACAAACACTAATCATATGTTATCAAGGGGACGTGATCTGTTGCTTCTCTCCCCCACCTCCAATCATGATCGAGTCCTACCTTACCCCCTCTGCTGGGGCAACACCCACCCCCCCCACCCAACCTCCCACCCCGGGACCCAGCTGTTCCTCCCCCCCACCCAACCTCCCACCCCGGGACCCAGCTGTTCCCCTCACCACACCTCCCCTCCCCAGGTACGATGGGAAGAGGGGGAATAGAGAAGGAGGAGAGAGGCTGGTGGGCAAGGGGGGCGAGGTGGAGAGAGGGGGGAGCAAGGAGGGAGAGAGGGGTGAGAAGGCAAGGGGAAGGGCCATGAAATCAGAGGGATAATGATGGACAGATTGCATTGAGTAATGGATGGAATGAAGGTGTGGAGGGAGAGAGGATGCAGGAGAGGGATTGATAATCGTTGTGGTCACCAGAGACTAATATTGACCGCGCACTTCGGACACCTTCCATCCCACAGAGCTGCTGGATTATTTCCCCACTGCACCCACTGTCTGTCCACACTTTATTACAGATCTAGCCTCCGTACCAACTGAAGAATCCCAGGAAACAACACCCGAACCCCGGGAGGATTTGTCCACCGTCCCAGAACAAGATACAAGCTCAGGTATCGATGGAGGGATCATTGGAGCAGTGGGGGACAAGTTGGGGAGGGTAACTTGAGAAGAGAGGGTCTGGAGTGGAGGAGCAGAGAGTGTGGGGTGGGGGAGGAGGGGGACTGGAGTGGGGGGAGGAGAATACCCCAGGGAGAGTGGATTTGGAGCATTGCGGAGAGGGTAGAGATGGAGAGTGAGGGGCGGAGGGGTGTGGAGAGAGGAGGAGAAAGGGCAAGTAGAAATGTGTGAAACGAGTAAGTGTAGAAGAATTAAACGGGTGGTAAGGAGGGAATGTGTGATTGGAGATCGGGCCTGTACTCACTGGAGTTTAGAAAGATGAGGGGGAGATCACATCAAAACTTACCCTATAATGAGAGGCCTAGATAGAGTGGATGTGGAGAGGATGTTTCCAGTATTGAAATAGTATAGGGCCAATGGGCACAGCCTCAGAATAAAGAGACATACCTTTAGATACAAGCTGAGGAGGAGGATTTATCTCGCCAGAGGGTGGTGAATCTGTTGAATTCATTGCCACAGAAGGCTGTGGACATTGGTATCTCCAAGACGATGGTATTTTTAAAGTGGAGATTGACAGTTTTTGATTACGAAGATGCACAAAGGTTTCGAGGAGAAGGAGAATAGGGTTGACGGGGAACGATCTACAGTATCAGCCATGAGTAAATGGCGGAGTGGTCGATGGGCTGAATTGCCTCATTCTGTTCCTCTGACATGAATTTATGAACATGAGATTGAGGATGAAGTGGAAAGTAAGTGGAGACCTTGAGGAGAATGTATTTTGAAGACAGACTGACCCATAGGGGCAGGGGCTGAATGCTGGAGTCAGAGAGAGAGTCACAGTGAGAGAGAGAAAGTCACAGAGAGAGAGTCAGAGAGAGAGAGTCGGGGAGAGAGAGAATCAGGGAGAGAGAGAGTCGGGCAGAGAGGGAGAGTGAGGGAGAGAGAGAGAGAGTGAGGGAGAGAGAGTGTGAGAGAGTGTGAGAGAGTGTGAGAGAGCGTGTGAGAGAGAGAGTGAGTGAGAGGGAGAGTGAGGAAGAGGGACAGTGGGAGAGAGAGAGAGAGTGAGGGAGAGAGAGAGTGGGGGCGAGAGAGAGTCGGAGCGAGATTGTGAGAGTACTCTGTAAAAGCCTGGCTTCACAAGGGAGTGAGGCGTTGCTCGTGTTCGAGGAGGATGCAATGTTGAAGGTGAGACGTGTGACCTGTGAGAGTTAGTATTTGTTGGTGTTTGCACGGACTCTTTGTCTACAGCCGACTTCCCACCTGATGAGCTGATCATTCTGTTTTAATCTCTCACCCTCCCTCTCCCGCCTCCATTCTCTTCTTCCAGATCCACCGTCGGGCACAACTCAGGAACCCCAGGGATCAACGAGTGGAGACTCAAGTCAAGGATTGACCAGTGACCCAGCAGGGTCTGCAAGCTCAGGTATCAGTGGTGGGGACCATGAAGCACAGGAACAGGCCCATTGTCCCACAATATCCGTGCTGTTAAACATATCTCCCCTGCCTGCACGTAATCCATATCCCTCCATTCATTGCATGTCCACTTGCCTAAACAAAAGAATCCTTGATAGCCACTACCTCTGATACTCAATGCCCTGACCGATGAGGACAAGCATACCATATGCCTTTTGATCATTGCCACTTTCAGGTTGTTATGGACTTGGACACCAAACCCCCTCTGCACATCAATGGTCTCAAGGGTCTCGCTATTTACTCCATAATCTCTCCTGCAATATGTCCTTCCAAAGTGCAACACCTCACACTTACTTGGATTAAATTCCATCTGCAGTTTCTCTGCCCATTTCTACATCTACATCCCACAAATCTACATCCCGCTGAATACTTTGACAACCTTCCTCACCATCCGCACCTTCACCAATTTTATCATCTCCATACAGTTACAAAAGACACAAAGTGCTGGACTAACTCAGCAGGTCAAGCAGCATCTCCAGAGAACATGGACATTTCCCAGTGAAACTCCCACGTCAGATTTGGACTTGCATAACAACAGCGGCCCCCATTTCAGTCTCCCTAGTTCCTGCCTAATAATGCTGCAATGGACCCTGTCCCAATATAATACTTCCCCCAAGGTCCAGACAGACCTATTCACAACTCTCTTAAAACTATGGAGCTGTAATTTTTGTTGCCAAAATGCTCTCTCACTGAAACACCAGGAGAGGCTCATTTCCTGGCTCATAAAAGGGAAGGTTCTTCCCCTTGGTCCTTACATGGTCGCATTTTGGGAAGTCAAACTGGACAGGATCTACATAGTGAATGATAGAGTTCACTGAAAGTGGAGTCACGAGTAGATAGGGTGGTAAAGAAGGCTTTAGGTTATGATGGGAATTGGTAGGGTGAATGCACAGCACCTTTTATCCAGAGTTGGGGAAGCAAGAACCACAGGACATACATTTAAGATAAGAGTGGAAAGATTTAATAGGAGCATGATGGGCAACCATTTCATGTTGTGTGGTGGATGTATGGAACAAACTGCCGGAGAAGATAGTTGAGGCAGATACAATAACAAAATGTAAAAGTCACTTGGACATGTGCGTGGATAACAGCGTTTTACTGGAATATGGGCAACATGTGGACAAATGGGACTAACAGATAAGTCAGCATGGACGAGGTGGGCCGATGGACCTGTTTCTGTGCTCTATGGTCAATCCCTGAAATTCACCCTGACTCTAAAGGGGAGTGGGAGGGGGCACGTGGAGTGAAGAACGTTTTTGATGGAGAGTGGGTGACGGGATATCAGATGATGCTGATATCTCCACATTGGCACTCCTTGAATTGCTGTACACATCTCGAAGTTTGATGCCATGTTGCGGTGTTGCCGCACTACCGTCTCTCTGTTCCTTCATTCCAGATCCCAAGATCTCCACAGGAGAACAGACCCAGGGATCATCAACTGGAGAATCTACCCAGGAACCGTCTTCCGTTCCAGTGGGAGACACGTCCTCAGGTACCAAGCCCCCTCATACGTTATTGCCTGTCCTTGCGGCCAGCGTTTGGAGAGGACAGTAGTTTGTTCTGCAGTTACAACAATTCCCCTTGGATTTGGACCTCAAGACTATGCCTTCTTATCACCGTATCTACTTGTGTTGCCACTTTCATGTTTTTACGGATTTGGACCTCAAGAACTACATCAATATTCTTCTTGCGATTAACTGTATAATTTCCCCTTATATTCAAGCCCCCAAAGTGCACCTTTTATATCACAAAGAATAAAGGTTCTAGCACACGTTCCTGCAGAACACGTACACGTCAGAGGTGGAGTTACCCCAAAAACAGCTGCTCCCAGTTTACTCTCACTCGCTCCTGCCTAATAATGCTGTAATGTGCCTTACCCACATTTAATACCTTCCCCCAAGGGCCAGACCCATTGTTATTCATAACTCTCCAAAAACCTATGGAACATAGACAAAAAATGTTTGAGTAACAGCAGATTAGACAGCTTCTCTGGAGAAAATAATAGGTGACGTATCGGGTCGAGACCCTTCGTCAAACTGAGAGTCAGGTGAGCGGGGAACTAGAGATATGAAAATATACAAAGAACAAGTGAATCAAAGGTATGGTAAGATGCAATCAAAGCCATCGACGTGTATCAAGGAACAATGGAGCCCACAATGGTCCCTTGTTGGCTGTGGAGAAGGTGATAATAAGTGGATACCAACAGTGAAACTAAGCAGCACGACATTGAAACTAGTAAAGTGACGAGGGTGAGGGAGGGACAGACAGAGAGGGAACGCAAGTGTGACGTGAAGTTAGATGAATCATTATTCCTAGAACAGCGGGTGCAGTAGATGAGGTTGGAGGAGGTGCAAGTGAATCTCTGCGTCACCTGAAAGGGCTGTCGTGGTCGCTGGGCAGTCGAGGGAAGAGTTATAGAGATAATTTATGTTCCCAAAATGGGAACTTTTTCCAAAATGCTCTGAAACATCTGGCGAGGCTTGTGCCCTGGATCAGTGAATGGCAGGGCCCTGGGAAATGCCGTAGAGCAGCAAGATTTGGGAGTTAGAAACATAGAAACATAGAAAATAGGTGCAGGAGGGGGCCATTCGTCCCTTCGAGCTAGCACCGCCATTCATTGTGATCATGGCTGATCATCCACAATCAGTAATCCATGCCTGCCTTCTCCCCATATCCCTGGATTCCACAACCCTTAGAGCTCTATCTAACTCTCTCTTAAATCCATCCAGTGATTTGACCTCCACTGCCCTCTGTGGCAGGGAATTCCACAAGTTCATTGGGTGAAAAAGTTCCTTCTCACCTCAGTTTTAAATGGCCTCCTCTTTATTCTAAGATTGTGGCCCCTGGTCCTTGTTCACGAGCACAGTTACCTGAGGGTGACATTACAGATCGACAGGGTGGCAAAGGTGGCTTTTGGTACATTGGCCTTCATCAGTAAAGGTACTGGATACATAAGTTGGGATGTCGTGTTACCATTGTGAGGTAACGTGATGTCATTGGTAAGTTGTGATGTCATGTTGGTGAGGTCACGTGTGGAGTGTGTGATCAGCTTTGGTTCCTATTATAGGAAAGATGTTCTTAAGCTGGAAAGATTGCAGAGATGATTTACGAGGATGTTGCAAGGAACTTAATGGCCTGAGCTATAAGGAGAAGTTGGACTGGCTAGGAATTTATTCCTTGGATGACAAGAGGCTGAGGGATGATCTCATATGGGGTATCAACGTCAGGGTAAATGCATAACATCGTTTATCTAGGGTCGGGGAATCAAGACCCAGAGGACATTGCCCCCACCCTGTCACTAGACCCACTCCCCCCTGTGACCAAGCTCAGAAGTTCTAGGAACAGAATTACACCATTCGGCCCATCAAGTCTATTCTCCCATTCAATATATCTATCCCTCTCGACCCCATTCTCCTGCCTTCTCCTCATAACCCCTGACACCCATACTGATCACAAATCTATCAATCTCCAGCTAACAAATATCCATTGACACGGTCCCCACAGCGATCTGTGGTAATGAAGTCCACAGATTCACCACCATCTGGCTAAAGAAATGCCTCCTCATCTGCTTTTGTTCGGAGGCTATGGCCTCTGGTCCCAGATTCTCCCACTTGTGGAATCATCCTCAGCATTCACTCAATCCAGTCCTTTCACTATTTGGCAAGTTTCAATGAGGTCCCCTGTCATCCTTCTAAACCCCAGCGAGTGCAGGCCCAGTGCGGACAAACACTAATCATATGTTATCAAGGGGACGTGATCTGTTGCTTCTCTCCCCCACCTCCAATCATGATCGAGTCCTACCTTACCCCCTCTGCTGGGGGAACACCCACCCACCCCACCCAACCTCCCACCCCGGGACCCAGCTGTTCCTCCCCCCCACCCAACCTCCCACCCCGGGACCCAGCTGTTCCCCTCACCACACCTCCCCTCCCCGGGTACGATGGGAAGAGGGGGAATAGAGAAGGAGGAGAGAGGCTGGTTGGCAAGGGGGGCGAGGTGGAGAGAGGGGGGAGCAAGGGGCGAGAGAGGGGTGAGAAGGCAAGGGGAAGGGCCATGAAGTCAGAGGGATAATGATGGACAGATTGCATTGAGTAATGGATGGAATGAAGGTGTGGAGGGAGAGAGGATGCAGGAGAGGGATTGATAATCGTTGGGGTCACCAGAGACTGGTGTTGGCCACGCACTTTGGTCTCCTTCCATCCCACAGAGCTGCTGGATTATTTCCCCACTGCACCCACTGTCTGTCCACACTTTATTACAGATCCAGCCTCCGTACCAACTGAGGAATCCCAGGAAACAACACCCGAACCCCGGGAGGATTTGTCCACTGTCCCAGAACCAGATACAAGCTCAGGTATCGATGGAGGGATGATTGGAGCAGTGGGGGACAAGTTGGGGAGGGTAACATGAGAAGAGAGGGTCTGGAGTGGAGGAGCAGAGAGTGTGGGGTGGGGGAGGAGGGGGACTGGAGTGGGGGGAGGAGAATACCCCAGTGAGAGTGGATTTGGAGCATTGCGGAGAGGGTAGAGATGGAGAGTGAGGGGCGGAGGGTCGTGGAGAGAGGAGGAGAAAGGGCAAGTAGAAATGTGTGAAACGAGTAATTGTAGAAGAATTAAACGGGCGGTAAGCAGCCTCATAATAAAGAGACATACCTTGAGATACGAGCTGAGGAGGATTTATCTAGCCAGAGGGTGGTAAATCTGTTGAATTCATTGCCACAGAAGGCTGTGGACATTGGTATCTCCAAGACGATGGTATTTTTAAAGTGGAGATTGAGAGTTTTTGATTACGAAGATGGACAAAGGTTTCGAGGAGAAGGAGAATAGGGTTGGCGGGGAACGATATATAGTATCAGCCATGAGTAAATGGCGGAGTGGTCGATGGGCGAATTGCCTCATTCTGTTCCTCTGACATGAATTTATGAACATGAGATTGAGGATGAAGTGGAAAGTAAGTGGGGAGATTGAGGAGAATGTATTTTGAAGACAGACTGACCCATAGGGGCAGGG
The DNA here is from genome assembly GCF_053455715.1 of Rhinoraja longicauda. Lineage (NCBI taxonomy): Eukaryota > Metazoa > Chordata > Chondrichthyes > Rajiformes > Arhynchobatidae > Rhinoraja > Rhinoraja longicauda. The sequence goes on from NC_135986.1 coordinate 18,055,191, forward strand.
GCTGAATGCTGGAGTCAGAGAGAGAGAGAGAAAGTCACAGAGAGAGAGTCAGAGAGAGAGAGTCGGGGAGAGAGAGAGAGTGAGGGAGAGAGAGTCGGGGAGAGAGAGAGAGAGGGAGAGAGAGAGAGAGATATTGAGGGAGAGAGAGAGTGAGGGAGAGTGAGAGAGAGTGTGAGAGAGAGTGTGAGAGAGAGTGTGAGAGAGAGTGTGTGAAAGGGAGAGTGAGGGAGAGGGAGAGTGGGAGAGAGAGAGAGAGTCGGAGCGAGAGTGTGAGAGCACTCTGTAAAAGCCTGGCTTCACAAGTGAGTGAGGCGTAGCTCGTGTTCGAGGAGGATGCAATGTTGAAGGTGAGACGTGTGACCTGTGAGAGTTAGTATTTGTTGGTGTTCGCACGGACTCTTTGTCTACAGCCGACTTCCCACCTGATGAGCTGATCATTCTGTTTTAATCTCTCACCCTCCCTCTCCCGCCTCCATTCTCTTCTTCCAGATCCACCGTCGGGCACAACTCAGGAACCCCAGGGAGCAACGAGTGGAGACTCAAGTCAAGGATTGACCAGTGACCCAGCAGGGTCTGCAAGCTCAGGTATCAGTGGTGGGGAGTAATGACCAGAGACTCTGGTCATGGTTTGACCAGTGACCTAGTAGGGTCTGCAAGCTCAGGTATTAGTGGTGGGGACCATGAAGCACAGGAACAGGCCCATTGTCCCACAATATCCATGCTGTTAAACATATCTCCCCTGCCTGCACGTAATCCATATCCCTCCATTCATTGCATGTCCACTTGTCTAAACAAAAGACTCCTTGATAACCACGACCTCTGATACTCAATGCCCTGACTGATGAAGGCAATCATACCATATGCCTTTTGATCATTGCCACTTCCAGGTTGTTATGGACTTGGACACCAAACCCCCTCTGCACATCAATGGTCTCGAGGGTCTCGCTATTTACTCCATAATCTCTCCTGCAATATGTCCTTCCAAAGTGCAACACCTCACACTTACTTTGCCGTTTCTCTGCCCATTTCTACATCTACATTCTACATCCCACAAATCTACATCCTCCTGAATACTTTAACAACCTTCCTCACCATCCGCACCTTCACCAATTTTATCATCTCCACACAGTTACAAAAGACACAAAGTGCTGGACTAACTCAGCAGGTCAAGCAGCATCTCCAGAGAACATGGACATTTCCCAGTGAAATTCCGACGTCAGATGTGGACTTGCATAACAACAGCGGCCCCCATTTCAGTCTCCCTAGTTCCTGCCTAATAATGCTGTAATGGACCCTGTACCAATTTAATACTTCCCCCAAGGTCCAGACAGACCTATTCACAACTCTTTTAAAACTATGGAGCTGTAAGTTAGGAGGAGGGGGAGTTCAACGAGATCTGGGTGTCCTAGTGCATCAGTCAATGAAAGGAAGCATGCAGGTTCAGCAGGCAGTGAAGAAAGCCAATGGAATGTTGGCCTTCGTAACAAGAGGAGTTGCGTATAGGAGCAAAGAGGTCCTTCTACAGTTGTACCGGGCCCTGGTGAGACCGCACCTGGAGTACTGTGTGCAGTTTTGGTCTCCAAATTTGAGGAAGGATATTCTTGCTATGGAGGGCGTGCAGCGTAGGTTCACTAGATTAATTCCCGGAATGGCGGGACTGTCGTATGTTGAAAGGCTGGAGCGATTGGGCTTGTATACACTGGAATTTAGAAGGATGAGGGGGGATCTTATTGAAACATATAAGATAATTAGGGGATTGGACACATTAGAGGCAGATAACATGTTCCCAATGTTGGGGGAGTCCAGAACAAGGGGCCACAGTTTGAGAATAAGGGGTAGGCCATTTAGAACGGAGATGAGGAAGAACTTTTTCAGTCAGAGGGTGGTGAAGGTGTGGAATTATCTGCCTCAGAAGGCAGTGGAGGCCAGTTCGTTGGATGCTTTCAAGAGAGAGCTGGATAGAGCTCTTAAGGATAGCGGAGTGAGGGGGTATGGGGAGAAGGCAGGAACGGGGTACTGATTGATAGTGATCAGCCATGATCGCATTGAATGGCGGTGCTGGCTCGAAGGGCTGAATGGCCTACTCCTGCACCTATTGTCTATTGTCTATTGTAATCTTTGTTGCCAAAATGCTCTCTCACTGAAACACCAGGAGAGGCTCATTTCCTGTCTCATAAAAGGGAAGGTTCTTCCCCTTGGTCGTTACATGGTTGCATGTTGGGAAGTCAAACTGGACAGGACAGACAGAGTGAATGATAGAGTTCACTGAAAGTGGAGTCACGAGTAGATAGGGTGGTAAAGAAGGCTTTAGGTTATGATGGGAATTGGTAGGGTGAATGCACAGCACCTTTTATCCAGAGTTGGGGAAGCAAGAACCACAGGACATACATTTAAGATAAGAGTGGAAAGATTTAATAGGAGCATGATGGGCAACCATTTCATGTTGTGTGGTGGATGTATGGAACAAACTGCCGGAGAAGATAGTTGAGGCAGATACAATAACAAAATGTAAAAGTCACTTGGTCATGTGCGTGGATAACAACGTTTTACTGGAATATGGGCAACATGTGGACAAATGGGACTAACAGATAAGTCAGCATGGACGAGGTGGGCCGATGGACCTGTTTCTGTGCTCTATGGTCAATCCCTGAAATTCACCCTGACTCTAAAGGGGAGTGGGAGGGGCCACGTGGAGTGAAGAACGTTTTTGATGGAGAGTGGGTGACGGGATATCAGATGATGCTGATATCTCCACATTGGCACTCCTTGAATTGCTGTACACATCTCGAAGTTTGATGCCATGTTGCGGTGTTGCCGCACTACCGTCTCTCTGTTCCTTCCTTCCAGATCCCAAGATCTCCACAGTGGAACAGACCCAGGGATCATCAACTGGAGAATCTACCCAGGAACCGTCTTCCGTTCCAGTGGGAGACACGTCCTCAGGTACCAAGCCCCCTCATACGTTATTGCCTGTCCTTGCGGCCAGCTTTTGGAGAGGACAGTAGTTTGTTCTGCAGTGGACAACAATTCCCCTTGGATTTGGACCTCAAGACTGTGCCTTCTTATTACCGTATCTACTTGTGTTGCCACTTTCATGTTTTTACGGATTTGGACCTCAAGGAGTACATCAATATTCTTCTTGCGATTAACTGTATAATTTCCCCTTATATTCAAGCCCCCAAAGTGCACCTTTTATGTCACAAACAATAAATGTCCTAGCACACGTTCCTGCAGAACACGTACACGTCAGAGGTGGAGTTACCCAAAAACAGCTGCTCCCAGTTTACTCTCACTCGCACCTGCCCAATAATGCTGTAATGTGCCTTACCCACATTTAATACCTTCCCCCAAGGGCCAGACCCATTGTTATTCATAACTCTCCAAAAAATTATGGAAGATAGATAAAAAATGTTTGAGTAACAGCAGATTAGACAGCTTCTCTGGAGAAAAGAATAGGTGACGTAACGGGTCGAGACCCTTCGTCAAACTGAGAGTCAGGTGAGCGGGAACTAGAGATATGAAAATATACAAAGAACAAGTGAATCAAAGGTATGGAAAGATCCAATCAAAGCCATCGACGTCTATCAAGCAACAATGGAGCCCACAATGGTCCCTTGTTGGCTGTGGAGAAGGTGATAATAAGTGGATACCAACAGTGAAACTAAGCAGCACGACAGTGAAACTAGTAAAGTGACGAGGGTGAGGGAGGGACTGACAGAGAGGGAACGCAAGTGTGACTTGAAGTTAGATGAATCAATATTCCTAGCACAGCGGGTGCAGTAGATGAGGTTGAAGGACGTGCAAGTGAATCTCTGCGTCACCTGAAAGGGCTGCCGTGGTCGCTGGACAGTCGGGGGAAGAGTTATAGAGATCATTTATGTTCCCAAAATGGGAACCTTTTCCAAAATGCTCTGAAACATCTGGCGAGGCTTGTGCCCTGGATCAGTGAATGGCAGGGCCTTGGGAAATGCCGTAGAGCAGCAAGATTTGGGAGTTAGAAACATAAAAACATAGAAAATAGGTGCAGGAGGGGGCCATTCGGCCCTTCGAGCTAGCACCGTCATTCATTGTGATCATGGCTGATCATCAACATCAGTAATACATGCCTGCCTTCTCCCCATATCCCTGGATTCCACTAGCCCCTAGAGCTCTATCTAACTCTCTCTTAAATCCATCCAGTGATTTGACCTCCACAGCCTCTGTGGCAGGGAATTCCACAAGTTCACTGGGTGAAAAAGTTCCTTCTCACCTCAGTTTTAAATGGCCTCCCCTTTATTCTAAGACTGGGGGCCCTGGTCCTTGTTCATGAGCACAGTTCACAGAGGGTGACATTACAGATCGACAGGGTGGTAAAGGTGGCTTTTGGTACATTGACCTTCATCAGTAAAGGTACTGAATACATAAGTTGGGATGTCATGTACCATTGTGAGGTAACATGTGATGTCATTGGTAAGTTGGGATGTCATGTTGGTGAGGTCACGTGTGGAGTGTGTGATCAGTTTTGGTTCCTATTATAGGAAAGATGTTCTTAAGCTGGAAAGATTGCAGAGATGATTTACGAGGATGTTGCAAGGAACTTAATGGCCTGAGCTATAAGGAGAAGTTGGACTGGCTAGGAATTTATTCCTTGGATGACAAGAGGCTGAGGGATGATCTCATATGGGGTATCAACGTCAGGGTAAATGCACAACATCTTTTATCTAGGGTCGGGGAAGCAAGACCCAGAGGACATTGCCCCCACCCTGTCACTAGACCCACCCCCCCCCTGTGACCAAGCTCAGAAGTTCTAGGAACAGAATTACACCATTCGGCCCATCAAGTCTATTCTACCATTCAATCTATCTATCCCTCTCGACCCCATTCTCCTGCCTTCTCCTCATGACCCCTGACACCCATACTGATCACGAATCTATCAATCTCCAGCTAACAAATATCCATTGACATGGTCCCCACAGCGATCTGTGGCAATGAAGTCCACAGATTCACCACCATCTGGCTAAAGAAATGCCTCCTCATCTGCTTTTGTTCGGAGGCTATGGCCTCTGGTCCCAGATTCTCCCACTTGTGGAATCATCCTCAGCATTCACTCAATCCAGTCCTTTCACTATTTGGCAAGTTTCAATCAGGTCCCCTGTCATCCTTCTAAACTCCAGCGAGTGCAGGCCCAGTGCGGACAAACACCAATCATATGTTATCAAGGGGACGTGACCTGTTGCTTCTCTCCCCCACCTCCAATCATGATCGAGTCCTACCTTACCCCCTCTGCTGGGGGAACACCCACCCCCCCCACCCAACCTCCCACCCCGGGACCCAGCTGTTCCTCCCCCCCACCCAACCTCCCACCCCGGGACCCAGCTGTTCCCCTCACCACACCTCCCCTCCCCGGGACCCAGCTGTTCCTCCCCCCCACCCAACCTCCCACCCCGGGACCCAGCTGTTCCCCTCACCACACCTCCCCTCCCCAGGTACGATGGGAAGAGGGGGAATAGAGAAGGAGGAGAGAGGCTGGTGGGCAAGGGGGGCGAGGTGGAGAGAGGGGGGAGCAAGGGGGGAGAGAGGGGTGAGAAGGCAAGGGGAAGGGCCATGAAGTCAGAGGGATAATGATGGACAGATTGATTTGAGTAATGGATGGAATGAAGGTGCGGAGGGGGAGGGGATGCAGGAGAGGGATTGATAATCGTTGGGGTCACCAGAGACTGGTGTTGGCCACGCACTTTGGTCTCCTTCCATCCCACAGAGCTGCTGGATTATTTCCCCACTACACCCACTGTCTGTCCACACTTTATTACAGATCCAGCCTCCGTACCAACTGAGGAATCCCAGGAAACAACACCCGAACCCCGGGAGGATTTGTCCACCGTCCCAGAACCAGATACAAGCTCAGGTATCGATGGAGGGTTCATTGGAGCAGTGGGGGACAAGTTGGGGAGGGTAACTTGAGAAGAGAGGGTCTGGAGTGGAGGAGCAGAGAGTGTGGGGTGGGGGAGGAGGGGGACTGGAGTGGGGGGAGGAGAATACCCCAGGGAGAGTGGAGTTGGAGCATTGCGGAGAGGGTAGAGATGGAGAGTGAGGGGCGGAGGGTCGTGGAGAGAGGAGGAGAAAGGGCAAGTAGAAATGTGTGAAACGAGTAATTGTAGAAGAATTAAACGGGTGGTAAGGAGGGAATGTGTGATTGGAGATCGGGCCTGTACTCACTGGAGTTTAGAAAGATGAGGGGGAGATCACATCAAAACTTACCGTATAATGAGAGGCCTAGATAGAGTGGATGTGGAGAGGATGTTTCCAGTATTGAAAGAGTATAGGGCCAATGGGCACAGCCTCAGAATAAAGAGACATACCTTGAGATACGAGCTGAGGAGGAGGATTTATCTCGCCAGAGGGTGGTGAATCTGTTGAATTCATTGCCACAGAAGGCTGTGGACATTGGTATCTCCAAGACGATGGTATATTTAAAGTGGAGATTAACAGTTTTTGATTACGAAGATGGACAAAGGTTTCGAGGAGAAAGAGAATAGTGTTGGCAGGGAACGATATACAGTATCAGCCATGAGTAAATGGCGGAGTGGTCGATGGGCCGAATTGCCTCATTCTGTTCCTCTGACATAAATTTATGAACATGAGATTGAGGATGAAGTGGAAAGTAAGTGGAGACCTTGAGGAGAATGTATTTTGAAGACAGACTGACCCATAGGGGCAGGGGCTGAATGCTGGAGTCAGAGAGAGAATCACAGTGAGAGAGAGAAAGTCACAGAGAGAGAGTCAGAGAGAGAGAGAGTCGGGGAGAGAGAGAGAGTGAGGGAGAGAGAGAGAGTGAGGGAGCGAGAGAGAGTGAGGGAGCGAGAGAGAGTGGGAGAGAGAGAGAGAGGTATTGAGGGAGAGAGAGAGTGAGGGAGAGAGGGAGAGAGAGTGAGAGAGAGTGTGAGAGAGAGTGTGTGAAAGGGAGAGTGAGGGAGAGGGAGAGTGGGAGAGAGAGAGAGAGTCGGAGTGAGAGTGTGGGAGCACTCTGTAAAAGCCTGGCTTCACAAGGGAGTGAGGCGTAGCTCGTGTTCGAGGAGGATGCAATGTTGAAGGTGAGACGTGTGACCTGTGAGAGTTGGTATTTGTTGGTGTTTGCACGGACTCTTTGTCTACAGCCGACTTCCCACCTGATGAGCTGATCATTCTGTTTTAATCTCTCACCCTCCCTCTCCCGCCTCCATTCTCTTCTTCCAGATCCACCGTCGGGCACAACTCAGGAACCCCAGGGATCAACGAGTGGAGACTCAAGTCAAGGATTGACCAGTGACCCAGCAGGGTCTGCAAGCTCAGGTATTAGTGGTGGGGACCATGAAGCACAGGAACAGGCCCATTGTCCCACAATATACATGCCGTTAAACATATCTCCCCTGCCTGCATGTAATCCATACCCCTCCATTCATTGCATGTCCACTTGCCTAAACAAAAGACTCCTTGATAACCACTACCTCTGATACTCAATGCCCTGACCGATGAAGGCAAGCATACCATATGCATTTTGATCATTGCCACTTTCAGGTTGTTATGGACTTGGACCCCAAACCCCCTCTGCACATCAATGGTCTCAAGGGTCTCGCTATTTACTCCATAATCTCTCCTGCAATATGTCCTTCCAAAGGGCAACACCTCACACTTACTTGGATTAAATTCCATCTGCAGTTTCTCTGCCCATTTCTACATCTACATCCCACAAATCTACATCCCGCTGAATACTTTGACAACCTTCCTCACCATCCGCACCTTCACCAATTTTATCATCTCCACACAGTTACAAAAGACACAAAGTGCTGGACTAACTCAGCAGGTCAAGCAGCATCTCCGGAAAACATGGACATTTCCCAGCGAAATTCCCACGTCAGATTTGGACTTGCATAACAACAGCGGCCCCCATTTCAGTCTCCCAAGTTCCTGCCTAATAATGCTGTAATGGACCCTGTACCAATTGAATATTTCCACCAATGTCCAGACAGACCTATTCACAACTCTTTTAAAACTATGGAGCTGTAATTTTGTTGCCAAAATGCTCTCTCACTGAAACACCAGGAGATGTTCATTTCCTGTCTCATAAAAGGGAAGGTTCTTCCCCTTGGTCGTTACATGGTCGCATTTTCGGAAGTCAAACTGGACAGGACAGACAGAGTGAATGATAGAGTTCCCTGAAAATGGAGTCACGAGTAGATAGGGTGGTAAAGAAGGCTTTAGGTTATGATGGGAATTGGTAGGGTGAATGCACAGCACCTTTTATCCAGAGTTGGGGAAGCAAGAACCACAGGACATACATTTAAGATAAGAGTGGAAAGATTTAATAGGAGCATGATGGGCAACCATTTCATGTTGTGTGGTGGATGTATGGAACAAACTGCCGGAGAAGATAGTTGAGGCAGATACAATAACAAAATGTAAAAGTCACTTGGACATGTGCGTGGATAACAACGTTTTACTGGAATATGGGCAACATGTGGACAAATGGGACTAACAGATAAGTCAGCATGGACGAGGTGGGCCGATGGACCTGTTTCTGTGCTCTATGGTCAATCCCTGAAATTCACCCTGACTCTAAAGGGGAGTGGGAGGGGGCACGTGGAGTGAAGAACGTTTTTGATGGAGAGTGGGTGACGGGATATCAGATGATGCTGATATCTCCACATTGGCACTCCTTGAATTGCTGTACACATCTCGGAGTTTGATGCCATGTTGCGGTGTTGCCGCACTACCGTCTCTCTGTTCCTTCATTCCAGATCCCAAGATCTCCACAGTGGAACAGACCCAGGGATCATCAACTGGAGAATCTACCCAGGAACCGTCTTCCGTTCCAGTGGGAGACACGTCCTCAGGTACCAAGCCCCCTCATACGTTATTGCCTATCCTTGCAGCCAGCTTTTGGAGAGGACAGTAGTTTGTTCTGCAGTTACAACAATTCCCCTTGGATTGAGGTTGGTTGAGGGAACCACTCCAGAAATACTGCCTCACCCGCTAAGTTACTCCAACACTTTGTGCCTTTTTTTGTGAACCAGCATCTGCAGTTCTTTATGTCTCCACATGGGGTTTAATTTAGATATACAGTGTGGAAACAAGCCCTTTGGCTCTCCGAGCCCACGGTGACCAGTAAACACTAGCATTATCCAACACACTAGGGACAATTTACAATGTTTGCTGAAGCCAAATTAACCAACAAACCTGTGAGTATTTGGAAAGTGGGAGGTAACCGGAGCGGCTGGAGAAAGCACACTGGCTCACTGGGAGAACTTACCAACTCCATGCAGACAGCACCTGCAGTCAGGATGGAAGCCAGGGCTCTGGCGCTGTTAGGCAGTAATAACCGGGGTGGGAAAGGTCCTTGATTATGTTGGCTGTTTTCCCGAGGCAGTGTGAAGTGCAGATGGAGCCAATGGTGGGGAATCAGGTCTGTGTAACAGACTTGGCAACATCCACAACTCTGCAATTTCTTGCTGTCTTGGGCAGAGCTGCTCCCAAACCAAGCTGTGAAGCAACAATGTTGTGACATGGTGTGTAGTTGGTTTACAGGACATTTGTAAGGCGCTGTGATGACTCGGGGACAAGAGGGGTCAGTGCTTAGGACTCAGCTAGTCATTATGAGTAAAATAACTTGGCTGAGACAAATAATTGTCAGTGTTCCCTGAGGACAGAGATAAATCCAGATATTCCCCCACTGACCCACAGTGTCCCTCACTGTCCACAGTCAGTGTTCCCTGGGGACTGAGATACACCCGGATATCTCCCACTGACCCACAGTGTCCCTCACTGTCCACAATCAGTGTTCCCTGGGGACTGAGATACACCCGGATATCTCCCACTAACACCAGTGTCCCACACTGTCCACAATCAGTGTTCCCTGGGGACTGAGATACACCCGGATATCTCCCACTAACACCAGTGTCCCTGACCGTCCCCTCCCCCACCCCAGTATCTGGCCGTACCCTACACCCCAGTATCTGTCCGTCCTCTACACCCCAGTATCTGACCGTCCCCTACACCACAGTATCTGTCCGTCCCCTACACCCCAGTACATTCCCCCCATGTCCAAGCCCTTCCCTCCTCCTCTTCCCTTCCCCGGGACGAGGGAGAGATGAGAGGGTGATGGGGAGAGAGTGGAAAAAAGGAGGAGGGGGTAGTCAGCCTGGGGAGAGAGGGTGAAGGAGCAGGAGGGGGAAAGTCAGGGTCTGGGATGGGGATGGAGGGAGCGGGGAAGTGTGCAATGAAACGAGCGCATAGAGACAGAAGATGTGCACTGAGTAACGGCTGGAATGATGGAATGGAGGGAGAGGGGAGCAGAGCAGACTGATGCAGGAGAGGGCTGGACAATGTGGGTGACTGGAGACTGGTGTTGGCCACGCACTTCTGCCTCCATCCATCCCACAGAGCTGCTGGATTATTACCCCACTACACCCACTGTCTGTCCACACTTTATTACAGATCCAGACTCCGTAACAACTGAGGAACCCCAGGAAACAACAGCCAAACCCCGGGAGGATTTGTCCACTGTCCCAGAACAAGATACAAGCTTAGGTATCGATGGAGGGATCATTGGGACAGTGGGGGACAATTTGGGGAGGGTAACTTGAGAAGAGAGGGTCTGGAGTGGAGGAGCAGAGAGTGTGGGGTGGGGGAGGAGGGGGACTGGAGTGGGGGGAGGAGAATACCCCAGGGAGAGTGGAGTTGGAGCATTGCGGAGAGGGTAGAGATGGAGAGTGAGGGGCGGAGTTTTGTGGAGAGAGGAGGAGAAAGGGCAAGTAGAAATGTGTGAAACGAGTAAGTGTAGAAGAATTAAACGGGTGGTAAGGAGGGAATGTGTGATTGGAGATCGGGCCTGTACTCGCTGGAGTTTAGAAAGATGAGGGGGAAATCACATCAAAACTTACCCTATAATGAGAGGCCTAGATAGAGTGGATGTGGAGAGGATGTTTCCAGTATTGAAAGAGTATAGGGCCAATGGGCACAGCCTCAGAATAAAGAGACATACCTTTAGATACGATCTGAGGAGGATTTACCTAGCCAGATGGTGGTGAATCTGTTGAATTCATTGCCACAGAAGGCTGTGGACATTGGTATCTCCAAGACGATGGTATTTTTAAAGTGGAGATTGACAGTTTTTGATTACGAAGATGCACAAAGGTTTCGAGGAGAAGGAGAATATGGTTGGCAGGGAACGATGTACAGTATCAGCCGTGAGTAAATGGCGGAGTGGTCGATGGGCCGAATTGCCTCATTCTGTTCCTCTGACATAAATTTATGAACATGAGATTGAGGATGAAGTGGAAAGTAAGTGGAGACCTTGAGGAGAATGTATTTTGAAGACAGACTGACCCATAGGGGCAGGGGCTGAATGCTGGAGTCAGAGAGAGAATCACAGTGAGAGAGAGAAAGTCACAGAGAGAGAGTCAGAGAGAGAGAGAGTCGGGGAGAGAGAGAGAGTGAGGGAGAGAGAGAGAGTGAGGGAGCGAGAGAGAGTGAGGGAGCGAGAGAGAGTGGGAGAGAGAGAGAGAGGTATTGAGGGAGAGAGAGAGTGAGGGAGAGAGGGAGAGAGAGTGAGAGAGAGTGTGAGAGAGAGTGTGTGAAAGGGAGAGTGAGGGAGAGGGAGAGTGGGAGAGAGAGAGAGAGTCGGAGTGAGAGTGTGGGAGCACTCTGTAAAAGCCTGGCTTCACAAGGGAGTGAGGCGTAGCTCGTGTTCGAGGAGGATGCAATGTTGAAGGTGAGACGTGTGACCTGTGAGAGTTGGTATTTGTTGGTGTTTGCACGGACTCTTTGTCTACAGCCGACTTCCCACCTGATGAGCTGATCATTCTGTTTTAATCTCTCACCCTCCCTCTCCCGCCTCCATTCTCTTCTTCCAGATCCACCGTCGGGCACAACTCAGGAACCCCAGGGATCAACGAGTGGAGACTCAAGTCAAGGATTGACCAGTGACCCAGCAGGGTCTGCAAGCTCAGGTATTAGTGGTGGGGACCATGAAGCACAGGAACAGGCCCATTGTCCCACAATATACATGCCGTTAAACATATCTCCCCTGCCTGCATGTAATCCATACCCCTCCATTCATTGCATGTCCACTTGCCTAAACAAAAGACTCCTTGATAACCACTACCTCTGATACTCAATGCCCTGACCGATGAAGGCAAGCATACCATATGCATTTTGATCATTGCCACTTTCAGGTTGTTATGGACTTGGACCCCAAACCCCCTCTGCACATCAATGGTCTCAAGGGTCTCGCTATTTACTCCATAATCTCTCCTGCAATATGTCCTTCCAAAGGGCAACACCTCACACTTACTTGGATTAAATTCCATCTGCAGTTTCTCTGCCCATTTCTACATCTACATCCCACAAATCTACATCCCGCTGAATACTTTGACAACCTTCCTCACCATCCGCACCTTCACCAATTTTATCATCTCCACACAGTTACAAAAGACACAAAGTGCTGGACTAACTCAGCAGGTCAAGCAGCATCTCCGGAAAACATGGACATTTCCCAGCGAAATTCCCACGTCAGATTTGGACTTGCATAACAACAGCGGCCCCCATTTCAGTCTCCCAAGTTCCTGCCTAATAATGCTGTAATGGACCCTGTACCAATTGAATATTTCCACCAATGTCCAGACAGACCTATTCACAACTCTTTTAAAACTATGGAGCTGTAATTTTGTTGCCAAAATACTCTCTCACTGAAACACCAGGAGATGTTCATTTCCTGTCTCATAAAAGGGAAGGTTCTTCCCCTTGGTCGTTACATGGTCGCATTTTCGGAAGTCAAACTGGACAGGACAGACAGAGTGAATGATAGAGTTCCCTGAAAATGGAGTCACGAGTAGATAGGGTGGTAAAGAAGGCTTTAGGTTATGATGGGAATTGGTAGGGTGAATGCACAGCACCTTTTATCCAGAGTTGGGGAAGCAAGAACCACAGGACATACATTTAAGATAAGAGTGGAAAGATTTAATAGGAGCATGATGGGCAACCATTTCATGTTGTGTGGTGGATGTCTGGAACAAACTGCCGGAGAAGATAGTTGAGGCAGATACAATAACAAAATGTAAAAGTCACTTGGACATGTGCGTGGATAACAACGTTTTACTGGAATATGGGCAACATGTGGACAAATGGGACTAACAGATAAGTCAGCATGGACGAGGTGGGCCGATGGACCTGTTTCTGTGCTCTATGGTCAATCCCTGAAATTCACCCTGACTCTAAAGGGGAGTGGGAGGGGGCACGTGGAGTGAAGAACGTTTTTGATGGAGAGTGGGTGACGGGATATCAGATGATGCTGATATCTCCACATTGGCACTCCTTGAATTGCTGTACACATCTCGGAGTTTGATGCCATGTTGCGGTGTTGCCGCACTACCGTCTCTCTGTTCCTTCATTCCAGATCCCAAGATCTCCACAGTGGAACAGACCCAGGGATCATCAACTGGAGAATCTACCCAGGAACCGTCTTCCGTTCCAGTGGGAGACACGTCCTCAGGTACCAAGCCCCCTCATACGTTATTGCCTATCCTTGCAGCCAGCTTTTGGAGAGGACAGTAGTTTGTTCTGCAGTTACAACAATTCCCCTTGGATTGAGGTTGGTTGAGGGAACCACTCCAGAAATACTGCCTCACCCGCTAAGTTACTCCAACACTTTGTGCCTTTTTTTGTGAACCAGCATCTGCAGTTCTTTATGTCTCCACATGGGGTTTAATTTAGATATACAGTGTGGAAACAAGCCCTTTGGCTCTCCGAGCCCACGGTGACCAGTAAACACTAGCATTATCCAACACACTAGGGACAATTTACAATGTTTGCTGAAGCCAAATTAACCAACAAACCTGTGAGTATTTGGAAAGTGGGAGGTAACCGGAGCGGCTGGAGAAAGCACACTGGCTCACTGGGAGAACTTACCAACTCCATGCAGACAGCACCTGCAGTCAGGATGGAAGCCAGGGCTCTGGCGCTGTTAGGCAGTAATAACTGGGGTGGGAAAGGTCCTTGATTATGTTGGCTGTTTTCCCGAGGCAGTGTGAAGTGCAGATGGAGCCAATGGTGGGGAATCAGGTCTGTGTAACAGACTTGGCAACATCCACAACTCTGCAATTTCTTGCTGTCTTGGGCAGAGCTGCTCCCAAACCAAGCTGTGAAGCAACAATGTTGTGACATGGTGTGTAGTTGGTTTACAGGACATTTGTAAGGCGCTGTGATGACTCGGGGACAAGAGGGGTCAGTGCTTAGGACTCAGCTAGTCATTATGAGTAAAATAACTTGGCTGAGACAAATAATTGTCAGTGTTCCCTGAGGACAGAGATAAATCCAGATATTCCCCCACTGACCCACAGTGTCCCTCACTGTCCACAGTCAGTGTTCCCTGGGGACTGAGATACACCCGGATATCTCCCACTGACCCACAGTGTCCCTCACTGTCCACAATCAGTGTTCCCTGGGGACTGAGATACACCCGGATATCTCCCACTAACACCAGTGTCCCACACTGTCCACAATCAGTGTTCCCTGGGGACTGAGATACACCCGGATATCTCCCACTAACACCAGTGTCCCTGACCGTCCCCTCCCCCACCCCAGTATCTGGCCGTACCCTACACCCCAGTATCTGTCCGTCCTCTACACCCCAGTATCTGACCGTCCCCTACACCACAGTATCTGTCCGTCCCCTACACCCCAGTACATTCCCCCCATGTCCAAGCCCTTCCCTCCTCCTCTTCCCTTCCCCGGGACGAGGGAGAGATGAGAGGGTGATGGGGAGAGAGTGGAAAAAAGGAGGAGGGGGTAGTCAGCCTGGGGAGAGAGGGTGAAGGAGCAGGAGGGGGAAAGTCAGGGTCTGGGATGGGGATGGAGGGAGCGGGGAAGTGTGCAATGAAACGAGCGCATAGAGACAGAAGATGTGCACTGAGTAACGGCTGGAATGATGGAATGGAGGGAGAGGGGAGCAGAGCAGACTGATGCAGGAGAGGGCTGGACAATGTGGGTGACTGGAGACTGGTGTTGGCCACGCACTTCTGCCTCCATCCATCCCACAGAGCTGCTGGATTATTACCCCACTACACCCACTGTCTGTCCACACTTTATTACAGATCCAGACTCCGTAACAACTGAGGAACCCCAGGAAACAACAGCCAAACCCCGGGAGGATTTGTCCACTGTCCCAGAACAAGATACAAGCTTAGGTATCGATGGAGGGATCATTGGGACAGTGGGGGACAATTTGGGGAGGGTAACTTGAGAAGAGAGGGTCTGGAGTGGAGGAGCAGAGAGTGTGGGGTGGGGGAGGAGGGGGA
Organism: Rhinoraja longicauda; assembly: GCF_053455715.1. Lineage (NCBI taxonomy): Eukaryota > Metazoa > Chordata > Chondrichthyes > Rajiformes > Arhynchobatidae > Rhinoraja > Rhinoraja longicauda. The sequence continues at coordinate 18,070,499 of NC_135986.1, forward strand.
CTGGAGTGGGGGGAGGAGAATACCCCAGGGAGAGTGGAGTTGGAGCATTGCGGAGAGGGTAGAGATGGAGAGTGAGGGGCGGAGTTTTGTGGAGAGAGGAGGAGAAAGGGCAAGTAGAAATGTGTGAAACGAGTAAGTGTAGAAGAATTAAACGGGTGGTAAGGAGGGAATGTGTGATTGGAGATCGGGCCTGTACTCGCTGGAGTTTAGAAAGATGAGGGGGAAATCACATCAAAACTTACCCTATAATGAGAGGCCTAGATAGAGTGGATGTGGAGAGGATGTTTCCAGTATTGAAAGAGTATAGGGCCAATGGGCACAGCCTCAGAATAAAGAGACATACCTTTAGATACGATCTGAGGAGGATTTACCTAGCCAGATGGTGGTGAATCTGTTGAATTCATTGCCACAGAAGGCTGTGGACATTGGTATCTCCAAGACGATGGTATTTTTAAAGTGGAGATTGACAGTTTTTGATTACGAAGATGCACAAAGGTTTCGAGGAGAAGGAGAATATGGTTGGCAGGGAACGATGTACAGTATCAGCCATGAATAAATGGCGGAGTGGTCGATGGGCCGAATCAGGGAGAGAGAGAGTCAGGGAGAGAGAGAGAGAGAGAGAGTGAGGGAGTGAGAGAGAGTGGGGGAGAGAGAGAGTGAGGGAGAGAGAGAGTGAGGGAGAGAGAGGGAAAGTGAGGGAGAGAGAGAGAGAGAGAGAGACGGAGAGGGTGAGGGAGGGGGAGAGAGAGTGTGAGAGAGAGAGTGTGAGAGACAGTGTGAGAGAGAGAGTGAGAGAGAGAGTGAGAGAGAGAGTGTGAGAGAGAGAGTGTGAGAGAGAGAGTGTGAGAGAGAGAGAGTGAGAGAGAGAGTGAGAGAGAGAGAGTGCGAGAGAGAGTGTGAGAGAGAGAGAGAGTGAGAGAGAGTGTGGGAGAGAGAGTGTGGGAGAGAGAGTGTGGGAGAGAGAGTGAGGGAGGGAGAGTGAGAGTGGGAGAGGGAGAGTGGGAGAGAGAGAGGGTAAGTCGGGGAGAAAGAGAGAGTCGGAGAGAGAGAGTCGGAGCGAGAGTGTGAGAGCACTCTGTAAAAGCCTGGCTTCACAAGTGAGTGAGGCGTTGCTCGTGTTCGAGGAGGATGCAATGTTGAAGGTGAGACGTGTGACCTGTGAGAGTTAGTATTTGTTGGTGTTTGCACGGACTCTTTGTCTACAGCCGACTTCCCACCTGATGAGGTGATCATTCTGTTTTAATCTCTCACCCTCCCTCTCCCGCCTCCATTCTCTTCTTCCAGATCCACCGCCGGGCACAACTCAGGAACCCCAGGGATCAACGAGTGGAGACTCAAGTCAAGGATTGACCAGTGACCCAGCAGGGTCTGCAAGCTCAGGTATCAGTGGTGGGGACCATGAAGCACAGGAACAGGCCCATTGTCCCACAATATCCGTGCCGTTAAACACATCTCCCCTGCCTGCACGTAATCCATACCCCTCCATTCATTGCATGTCCACTTGTCTAAACAAAAGACTCCTTGATAACCACTACCTCTGATACTCAATGCCCTGACCGATGAAGGCATGCATACCATATGCCTTTTGATCATTGCCACTTTCAGGTTGTTATGGACTTGGACCCCAAACCCCCTCTGCACATCAATGGTCTCAAGGGTCTCGCTATTTACTCCATAATCTCTCCTGCAATATGTCCTTCCAAAGGGCAACACTTCACACTTACTTGGATTATATTCCATCTGCAGTTTCTCTGCCCATTTCTACATCTACATCCCACAAATCTACATCCCGCTGAATACTTTGACAACCTTCCTCACCATCCGCACCTTCACCAATTTTATCATCTCCACAGTTACAAAAGACACAAAGTGCTGGACTAACTCAGCAGGTCAAGCAGCATCTCCGGAGAACATTGACATTTCCCAGTGAAACTCCCACGTCAGATTTGGACTTGCATAACAACAGCGGCCCCCATTTCAGTCTCCCTAGTTCCTGCCTAATAATGCTGCAATGGACCCTGTCCCAATTTAATACTTCCCCCAAGGTCCAGACAGACCTATTCATAACTCTCTTAAAACTATGGAGCTGTAATCTTTGTTGCCAAAATGCTCTCTCACTGAAACACCAGGAGAGGCTCATTTCCTGGCTCATAAAAGGGAAGGTTCTTCCCCTTGGTCGTCACATGGTTGCATTTTGGGAAGTCAAACTGGACAGGATCTACATAGTGAATGATAGAGTTCCCTGAAAGTGGAGTCACGTGTAGATAGGGTGGTAAAGAAGGCTTTAGGTTATGATGGGAATTGGTAGGGTGAATGCACAGCACCTTTTATCCAGAGTTGGGGAAGCAAGAACCACAGGACATACATTTAAGATAAGAGTGGAAAGATTTAATAGGAGCATGATGGGCAAGCATTTCATGTTGTGTGGTGGATGTATGGAACAAACTGCCGGAGAAGATAGTTGAGGCAGATACAATAACAAAATGTAAAAGTCACTTGGACATGTGCGTGGATAACAACGTTTTACTGGAATATGGGCAACATGTGGACAAATGGGACTAACAGATAAGTCAGCATGGACGAGGTGGGCCGATGGACCTGTTTCTGTGCTCTATGGTCAATCCCTGAAATTCACCCTGACTCTAAAGGGGAGTGGGAGGGGGCACGTGGAGTGAAGAACGTTTTTGATGGAGAGTGGGTGACGGGATATCAGATGATGCTGATATCTCCACATTGGCACTCCTTGAATTGCTGTACAGATCTCGAAGTTTGATGCCATGTTGCGGTGTTGCCGCACTACCGTCTCTCTGTTCCTTCATTCCAGATCCCAAGATCTCCACAGGAGAACAGACCCAGGGATCATCAACTGGAGAATCTACCCAGGAACCGTCTTCCGTTCCAGTGGGAGACACGTCCTCAGGTACCAAGCCCCCTCATACGTTATTGCCTGTCCTTGCAGCCAGCTTTTGGAGAGGACAGTAGTTTGTTCTGCAGTGGACAACAATTCCCCTTGGATTGAGGTTGGTTGAGGGAACCACTCCAGAAATACTGCCTCACCCGCTAAGTTACTCCAACACTTTGTGCTTTTTTTGTGAACCAGCATCTGCAGTTCTTTATGTCTCCACATGGGGTTTAATTTAGATATACAGGGTGGAAACAAGCCCTTTGGCTCTCCGACCCCACGGTGACCAGTAACCACTAGCACTATCCAACACACTAGGGACAATTTACAATGTTTGCTGAAGCCAAATTAACCAACAAACCAAAAGTATTTGGAAAGTGGGAGGTAACCGGAGCGGCTGGGGAAAGCACACTGGCTCACTGGGAGAACTTACCAACTCCATGCAGACAGCACCTGCAGTCAGGATGGAAGCCAGGGCTCTGGTGCTGTAAGGCAGCAATAACTGGGGTGGGAAAGGTCCTTGATTATGTTGGCTGTTTTCCCGAGGCAGTGTGAAGTGCAGATGGAGCCAATGGTGGGGAATCAGGTCTGTGTAACAGACTTGGCAACATCCACAACTCTGCAATTTCTTGCTGTCTTGGGCAGAGCTGCTCCCAAACCAAGCTGTGATGCAACAATGTTGTGAGATGGTGTGTAGTTGGATTACAGAAGACATTTGTAAGGTGCTGTGATGACTCGGGGACAAGAGGGGTCAGTGTTTAGGACTCAGCTAGTCATTATGAGTCAAATAACTTGGCTGAGACGAATAATTGTCAGTGTTCCCTGAGGACAGAGATAAATCCAGAGTGTCATATCATATCATATCATATATATCCAGCCGGAAACAGGCCTTTTCGGCCCTCCAAGTCCGTGCCGCCCAGTGATCCCCGTACATTAACACTATCCTACACCCACTAGGGACAATTTTTACATTTACCCAGCCAATTAACCTACATACCTGTACGTCTTTGGAGTGTGGGAGGAAACCGAAGATCTCGGAGAAAACCCACGCAGGTCACGGGGAGAACGTACAAACTCCTTACAGTGCAGCACCCGTAGTCAGGATCGAACCTGAGTCTCCGGCGCTGCATTCGCTGTAAAGCAGCAACTCTACCGCTGCGCTACCGTGCCGCCCTCACTGTCCACAGTTAGTGTTCCCTGGGGACTGAGATAAATCCAGATATTCCCCCACTGACCCACAGTGTCCCTCACTGTCCACAGTCAGTGTTCCCTGGGGACTGAGATACACCCGGATATCTCCCACTAACACCAGTGTCCCACACTGTCCACAGTCAGTGTTCCCTGGGGACTGAGATACACCCAGATATCTCCCACTAACACCAGTGTCCCACACTGTCCACAGTCAGTGTTCCCTGGGGACTGAGATACACCCGGATATCTCCCACTAACACCAGTGTCCCTCACTGTCCACAGTCAGTGTTCCCTGGGGACTGAGATACACCCGGATATCTCCCACTAACACCAGTGTCCCTCACTGTCCACAGTCAGTGTTCCCTGGGGAATGAGATACACCCGGATATTTCCCACTAACACCAGTGTCCCTCACTGTCCACAGTCAGTGTTCCCTGGGGACTGAGATACACCCGGATATCTCCCACTGTCCACAGTGTCCCTCACTGTCCACAGTCAGTGTTCCATGGGGACTGAGATACACCCGGATATCTCCCACTAACACCAGTGTCCCTCACTGTCCACAGTCAGTGTTCCATGGGGACTGAGATACACCCGGATATCTCCCACTAACACCAGTGTCCCACACTGTCCACAGTCAGTGTTCCCTGGGGAATGAGATACACCCGGATATTTCCCACTAACACCAGTGTCCCTCACTGTCCACAGTCAGTGTTCCCTGGGGAATGAGATACACCCGGATATCTCCCACTAACACCAGTGTCCCTCACTGTCCACAGTCAGTGTTCCCTGGGGACTGAGATACACCCAGATATCTCCCACTAACACCAGTGTCCCTCACTGTCCACAGTCAGTGTTCCCTGGGTGGGGGAGTGAAAGGATAATTGGAATGTCCCAGAGAGGGGGAAGGAGTGGCCTGAAGAGAGGCTGTGTAGATAGAGGTGGACTAGGAGAACGTGCACAGTTCTACTGCCGGACACCCCAGCCCACCTTTCAGTGACAGGAATCATTGAAGGAAACGGTGTTCCCCTTGGTCAGTTCCCAATATTCATCGTGACTCGGACTGAGGAGAGTGAGATGGTTGATGGAGGTTTGGATGGGAAAGGCAGTGAAAGAGGATAGATGATGTTTTCTCCACACACCGCTCCTCAAAGACAACATCAAAGCAAATGTGAAGGCATACAATATGGCAAAGATTGGCAGGGAGCAAGAGGTTTGGAAAGCTTTTAGGAACCACTGTTTAAGAAGGGATCGAGGGAATAGAAAGGAAATTTTAGCCTGACTTCAGTGATCTCTAAGGTTTTAGAGTCCATTATTATTAAGGATTAGCTTTCAGGGCACTCGGCCGCATGTCACAAAATAGCCCAAAGTCAACATCGTTTTGTTCAGGGGTGATCTTGCCCGACAAATCTGTTGTAATTCTTTGAGGCATCAACAAGCAGGGCAGATAAAGGCGAGTCAGAGGATGTTGTTAACTTAGATTTTCAGAAGGTCTCTGATAAGGTGCTGCAAGTGAGGATGCTCAACTAGACAAGAGCCTGTGGTATTAGAGGCAAGGTACTAACATGGAATAACCGTGGGCAGACTGTCAGAAGGCAAAGAGTGTGAATAAAGGATGCGTTTTCTGGTTGGCTGCCGGTGACGAGTGGTGTTCCACAGGGGCCAGTGTTGAGTCCACTGCTTTCCATGTTACACGTTAAAGATCGGTGTGATGGAATTGATGCATTGTGGCCAAGTTTGCGGATAATATGAAGATAGGTGTCGGGGCAGGTAGTATTGAGGATGCAGGGACTTTGCAGAAGGACTTGGGCAAGTTGGCAGATTGGGGAAAGAAGTGTCAGGTGGAATACAGCACAGCAAAATGTACAGTCTTGCACTTTGGTAGAAGGAATAAACATTTAGACTATTTTCTAAATTGTGAGAGGATCAATAAATCTGAATTGGGTGTTGGGAATGCTGGTGCAGGATTCCCGAAAGATTAACTTGCAGGTTCATTCGCGAGTAAGGAACACAAATGCAAGGTTAGCATTATTTTTCAGACTAGAAGATAAAACAAATGATGTAATGCTGAGTCTTTATAAGGTGCTGGTTAGACCAGCAGAATATTGTGAGATCTTTTTGGCCTCATATCTGTAGAAGGATCTATTGACATTGGAGAGGGTCCAGATATTTATATCAATGATCCGGTGGGTGAATGGGGATGAGGAGTGTTTGACTGGCAGGGCCTGTGGTCACTGGAGATTAGAAGGTCAAGGGGGGGGATGGATCCCATTGAATCCCACTGAATAATGAAAGGCCCAGACAGTGTGGATGCGGAGAAGATGTTTCCAATGGAGGGAGAGACAAGGAGCAGATGGCACATCCTGAGAATACAAGGATGTATCTCTAAGATCGATTGAGCAAGAATTTCTTTAGCCAGAGGATGGTGAATCTGTAGAATTCATTGCCACAGATGGTGGTGGAGGCTGTCATTTGGGTATTTTTAAAGCAGAGATTGATAGGCTCGATTAATAAAGATATTAAAGGTTCCAGGGAGAATGCAGGGGGATGGTGATGAGAGGGGAGATGCCATGATGGTGGATCAAGTCCGATGGGCCAAATGGCCTCATTCTGCTCCAATGTCTTATGGTCTTCTGTTTGTTTGGGTTTGGACGTTCCTCCTTTAGACATTGGTGATGTTTCTGGTCCTAGAGGCATCTCCCGTCTCTCCAGCCTTTTCCCATCTCCCCGCGCTCCACAATTCTCTACCTGATCCGGAGTTGGACACCAGTCGGGCACCCAAGGGAGCTACGACTGGAGACCCTGTTCCCCTTCACCTTAAACCTATGTCTTTTGTCCTTGATTCACCTAATTTGGGCACCAGGCTCAAGGGCAAGAGACTGCATCTGCCCGATCTATTCCTCTCAGGATTTTATACACTTATATGAGATCACCCTTCATCCTCCTGTGAGACTTGGTGTGTGTTGGTATTAGCACGGACTGGTGATTCTTTGTCTTTGCAGCTGATTTTCCTCCTGATCAGCTATTTAGTACATTTTTACTCTCTCACCCTCCCTCCCCTACCTTATTTCTATTATTCCAGATCCATTGATGGACACAACTCAGGAACATTAGGGAGCAGTGACCGGAGTCTCTGGTCAGGGTTTGACCAGTGACCCAGTAGGGGTCTGCAAGCTCAGGTATCAGTGGTGGGGAGTAATGACCGGAGACTCTGGTCAGGGTTTGACCAGTGACCTAGTAGGGGTCTGCAAGCTCAGGTATCAGTGGTAGGGAGTAATGACCGGAGACTCTGGTCAGGGTTTGACCAGTGACCCAGTAGGGGTCTGCAAGCTCAGGTATCAGTGGTAGGGAGTAATGACCGGAGACTCTGGTCAGGGTTTGACCAGTGACCCAGTAGGGGTCTGCAAGCTCAGGTATCAGTGGTGGGGAGTAATGACCGGAGACTCTGGTCAGGGTTTGACCAGTGACCCAGTAGGGGTCTGCAAGCTCAGGTATCAGTGGTGGGGAGTAATGACCGGAGACTCTGGTCAGGGTTTGACCAGTGACCCAGTAGGGTCTGCAAGCTCAGGTATCAGTGGTAGGGAGTAGGGAACAGTAGAGCATCGGAACAGGCCCATCGGACAACAATGTCCCTGCCGAACATAATGTCAAGTTAAACTATGTGCCCAACCAATGGATTCTTAAAAGCCACTGTCATGTCTGCCTCTACCTCCACCTCCGGCAGTGCGTACCTGACTAGCACCACTCTCTGTGTAAAAAGACTTTCCTCACACATCTCCTTTAAACCGCTCCTCCCATGTTAAAACCATGCTCTCTTGTCTTTGACAGTTCCATCTTGGGAAAACATTCTGAACGCCTACCCAATCTATGCCTCATGATTTTATATACTTCTATCTGGTCTGTACTCAGCCTCAACGACCCAGAGGCAGCCAGATTTCTCCAACCTCTCCTCATAGTGCACACCCTCTAATCCAGGCAGCATTCTGGTTAAGCCCGTCTGTTTCTCTCGGAAGCCTCCACATCTTTCCTGTAATGGAGCTGCTAGAATGGCAAGGAATACTCCAAATGCTGCCTAACCAAAGTCCCACATAACTGCAACATAACATCCTGAATCTTATACTTAATGCCCCACGTGATGAAGGCAAGCACACCATATGCTTCCTTTATCATTGCATCTTGTGTTGCCACTTTCTGGTTGTTACTTACATGGACTAACGTGGTCGATGGACAGTCGAGGGAAGATCATTTATGTTCCCAAAATGGGAACTTTTTCCAAAATGCTCTGAAACATCTGGCCAGGCTTGTGCCCTGGATCAGTGAATGGCAGGGCCCTGGGAAGTGCCGTAGAGCAGCAAGATTTAGGAGTTAGAAAATAGGTGCAGGAGAGGGCCATTCGGCCCTTCGAGCCAGCACCGTCATTCATTGTGATCATGGCTGATCATCCACAGTCAGTAACCCGTGCCTGCCTTCTCCCCATATCCCTTGATTCCACTAGCCCCTAGAGCTCTATCTAACTCTCTCTTAAGTCCATCCAGTGATTTGACCTCCACAGCCTCTGTGGCAGGGAATTCCACAAATTCACTTGGTGAAAAAGTTCATTCTCACCTCAGTTTTAAATGGCCTCCCCTTTATTCTAAGACTGGGGGCCCTGGTCCTTGTTCATGAGCACAGTTCACAGAGGGTGACATTACAGATCGACAGGGTGGTAAAGGTGGCTTTTGGTACATTGGTCTTCATCAGTAAAGGTACTGAATACATAAGTTGGGATGTCATGTTACCATTGTGAGGTAACGTGATGTCATTGGTAAGTTGTGATGTCATGTTGGTGAGGTCACGTGTGGAGTGTGTGATCAGTTTTGGTCATCCTATTATAGGAAAGATGTTCTTAAGCTGGAAAGATTGCAGAGATGATTTACGAGGATGTTGCAAGGAACTTAATGGCCTGAGCTATAAGGAGAAGTTGGACTGGCTAGGAATTTATTCCTTGGATGACAAGAGGCTGAGCGATGATCTCATATGGGGTATCAACGTCAGGGTGAATGCACAACATCTTTTATCTCGGGTCGGGGAAGAAGACCCAGAGGACATTGCCCCCACCCTGTCACTAGACCCACTCCCCCCTGTGACCAAGCTCAGAAGTTCTAGGAACAGAATTACACCATTCAGCCCATCAAGTCTATTCTACCATTCAATCTATCTATCCCTCTCGACCCCATTCTCCTGCCTTCTCCTCATGACCCCTGACACCCATACTGATCACGAATCTATCAATCTCCAGCTAACAAATATCCATTGACACGGTCCCCACAGCGATCTGTGGTAATGAAGTCCACAGATTCACCACCATCTGGCTAAAGAAATGCCTCCTCATCTGCTTTTGTACGGAGGCTATGTCCTCTGATCCCAGATTCTCCCACTTGTGGAATCATCCTCTGCATTCACTCAATCCAGTCCTTTCACTATTTGGCAAGTTTCAATGAGGTCCCCTGTCATCTTTCTAAACTCCAGCGAGTGCAGGCCCAGTGCTGACAAACACTAATCATATGTTATCAAGGGGACGTGGCCTGTTGCTTCTTTACCCCACCTCCAATCAGGATCGAGTCCTACCTTACCCCCTCTGCTGGGGGAGCACCCACCCCCCCCACCCAACCTCCCACCCCGGGACCCAGCTGTTCCTCCCCCCCACCCAACCTCCCACCCCGGGACCCAGCTGTTCCTCCCCCCCACCCAACCTCCCACCCCGGGACCCAGCTGTTCCCCTCACCACCCAACCTCCCACCCCGGGACCCAGCTGTTCCCCTCACCACACCTCCCCTCCCCAGGTACGATGGGAAGAGGGGGAATAGAGAAGGAGCAGAGAGGCTGGTGGGCAAGGGGGGCGAGGTGGAGAGAGGGGGGAGCAAGGGGGGAGAGAGGGGTGAGAAGGCAAGGGGAAGGGCCATGAAGTCAGAGGGATAATGATGGACAGATTACATTGAGTAATGGATGGAATGAAGGTGTGGAGGGAGAGAGGATGCAGGAGAGGGATTGATAATCGTTGGGGTCACCAGAGACTAATATTGACCGCGCACTTCGGACACCTTCCATCCCACAGAGCTGCTGGATTATTTCCCCACTCCACCCACTGTCTGTCCACACTTTATTACAGATCTAGCCTCCGTACCAACTGAAGAATCCCAGGAAACAACACCCGAACCCCGGGAGGATTTGTCCACCGTCCCAGAACAAGATACAAGCTCAGGTATCGATGGAGGGATCATTGGAGCAGTGGGGGACAAGTTGGGGAGGGTAACTTGAGAAGAGAGGGTCTGGAGTGGAGGAGCAGAGAGTGTGGGGTGGGGGAGGAGGGGGACTGGAGTGGGGGGAGGAGAATACCCCAGGGAGAGTGGATTTGGAGCATTGCGGAGAGGGTAGAGATGGAGAGTGAGGGGCGGAGGGGCGTGGAGAGAGGAGGAGAAAGGGCAAGTAGAAATGTGTGAAACGAGTAAGTGTAGAAGAATTAAACGGGTGGTAAGGAGGGAATGTGTGATTGGAGATCGGGCCTGTACTCACTGGAGTTTAGAAAGATGAGGGGGAGATCACATCAAAACTTACCCTATAATGAGAGGCCTAGATAGAGTGGATGTGGAGAGGATGTTTCCAGTATTGAAATAGTATAGGGCCAATGGGCACAGCCTCAGAATAAAGAGACATACCTTTAGATACAAGCTGAGGAGGAGGATTTATCTCGCCAGAGGGTGGTGAATCTGTTGAATTCATTGCCACAGAAGGCTGTGGACATTGGTATCTCCAAGACGATGGTATTTTTAAAGTGGAGATTGACAGTTTTTGATTACGAAGTTGGTCAAAGGTTTCGAGGAGAAAGAGAATATGGTTGACGTGGAACGATATACAGTATCAGCCATTACTAAATGGCGGAGTGGTCGATGGGCCGAATTGCCTCATTCTGTTCCTCTGACATGAATTTATGAACATGAGATTGAGGATGAAGTGGAAAGTAAGTGGAGAGCTTGAGGAGAATGTATTTTGAAGACAGACTGACCCATAGGGGCAGGGGCTGAATGCTGGAGTCAGAGAGAGAGTCACAGTGAGAGAGAGAAAGTCACAGAGAGAGAGTCAGAGAGAGAGAGTCGGGGAGAGAGAGAATCAGGGAGAGAGAGAGTCGGGCAGAGAGGGAGAGTGAGGGAGAGAGAGAGAGAGTGAGGGAGAGAGAGTGTGAGAGAGTGTGAGAGAGTGTGAGAGAGCGTGTGAGAGAGAGAGTGAGTGAGAGGGAGAGTGAGGAAGAGGGACAGTGGGAGAGAGAGAGAGAGTGGGGGAGAGAGAGAGTCGGAGCGAGAGTGTGAGAGCACTCTGTAAAAGCCTGGCTTCACAAGGGAGTGAGGCGTTGCTCGTGTTCGAGGAAGATGCAATGTTGAAGGTGAGACGTGTGACCTGTGAGAGTTGGTATTTGTTGGTGTTTGCACGGACTCTTTGTCTACAGCCGACTTCCCACCTGATGAGCTGATCATTCTGTTTTAATCTCTCACCCTCCCTCTCCCGCCTCCATTCTCTTCTTCCAGATCCACCGTCGGGCACAACTCAGGAACCCCAGGGATCAACGAGTGGAGACTCAAGTCAAGATTTGACCAGTGACCCAGCAGGGTCTGCAAGCTCAGGTATCAGTGGTGGGGACCATGAAGCACAGGAACAGGCCCATTGTCCCACAATATCAGTGCCGTTAAACATATCTCCCCTGCCTGCACGTAATCCATACCCCTCCATTCATTGCATGTCCACTTGTCTAAACAAAAGACTCCTTGATAACCACTACCTCTGATACTCAATGCCCTGACCGATGAAGGCAAGCATACCATATGCCTTTTGATCATTGCCACTTTCAGGTTGTTATGGACTTGGACACCAAACCCCCTCTGCACATCAATGGTCTCGAGGGTCTCGCTATTAACTCCATATTTTCTCCTGCAATATGGCCTTCCAAAGTGCAACACCTCACACTTACTTGGATTAAATTCCATCTGCAGTTTCTCTGCCCATTTCTACATCTACATCCCACAAATCTACATCCCGCTGAATACTTTGACAACCTTCCTCACCATCCGCACCTTCACCAATTTTATCATCTCCATACAGTTACAAAAGACACAAAGTGCTGGACTAACTCAGCAGGTCAAGCAGCATCTCCAGAGAACATGGACATTTCCCAGTGAAACTCCCACGTCAGATTTGGACTTGCATAACAACAGCGGCCCCCATTTCAGTCTCCCTAGTTCCTGCCTAATAATGCTGCAATGGACCCTGTCCCAATATAATACTTCCCCCAAGGTCCAGACAGACCTATTCACAACTCTCTTAAAACTATGGAGCTGTAATTTTTGTTGCCAAAATGCTCTCTCACTGAAACACCAGGAGAGGCTCATTTCCTGGCTCATAAAAGGGAAGGTTCTTCCCCTTGGTCCTTACATGGTCGCATTTTGGGAAGTCAAACTGGACAGGATCTACATAGTGAATGATAGAGTTCCCTGAAAGTGGAGTCACGAGTAGATAGGGTGGTAAAGAAGGCTTTAGGTTATGATGGGAATTGGTAGGGTGAATGCACAGCACCTTTTATCCAGAGTTGGGGAAGCAAGAACCACAGGACATACATTTAAGATAAGAGTGGAAAGATTTAATAGGAGCATGATGGGCAACCATTTCATGTTGTGTGGTGGATGTATGGAACAAACTGCCGGAGAAGATAGTTGAGGCAGATACAATAACAAAATGTAAAAGTCACTTGGACATGTGCGTGGATAACAACGTTTTACTGGAATATGGGCAACATGTGGACAAATGGGACTAACAGATAAGTCAGCATGGACGAGGTGGGCCGATGGACCTGTTTCTGTGCTCTATGGTCAATCCCTGAAATTCACCCTGACTCTAAAGGGGAGTGGGAGGGGGCACGTGGAGTGAAGAACGTTTTTGATGGAGAGTGGGTGACGGGATATCAGATGATGCTGATATCTCCACATTGGCACTCCTTGAATTGCTGTACACATCTCGAAGTTTGATGCCATGTTGCGGTGTTGCCGCACTACCGTCTCTCTGTTCCTTCATTCCAGATCCCAAGATCTCCACAGTGGAACAGACCCAGGGATCATCAACTGGAGAATCTACCCAGGAACCATCTTCCGTTCCAGTGGGAGACACGTCCTCAGGTACCAAGCCCCCTCATACGTTATTGCCTGTCCTTGCGGCCAGCTTTTGGAGAGGACAGTAGTTTGTTCTGCAGTTACAACAATTCCCCTTGGATTTGGACCTCAAGACTATGCCTTCTTATCACCGTATCTACTTGTGTTGCCACTTTCATGTTTTTACGGATTTGGACCTCAAGAACTACATCAATATTCTTCTTGAGATTAACTGTATAATTTCCCCTTATATTCAAGCCCCCAAAGTGCACCTTTTATATCACAAACAATAAATGTCCTAGCACACGTTCCTGCAGAACACGTACATGTCAGAGGTGGAGTTACCCCAAAAACAGCTGCTCCCAGTTTACTCTCACTCGCTCCTGCCTAATAATGCTGTAATGTGCCTTACCCACATTTAATACCTTCCCCCAAGGGCCAGACCCATTGTTATTCATAACTCTCCAAAAACCTATGGAAGATAGATAAAAAATGTTTGAGTAACAGCAGATTAGACAGCTTCTCTGGAGAAAATAATAGGTGACGTATCGGGTCGAGACCCTTCTTCAAACTGAGAGTCGGGTGAGCGGGGAACTAGAGATATGAAAATATACAAAGAACAAGTGAATAAAAGGTATGGTAAGATGCAATCAAAGCCATCGACGTGTATCAAGCAACAATGGAGCCCACAATGGTCCCTTGTTGGCTGTGCAGAAGGTGATAATTAGTGGATAGCAACAGTGAAACTAAGCAGCACGACAGTGAAACTAGTAAAGTGACGAGGGTGAGGGAGGGACAGACAGAGAGGGAACGCAAGTGTGACTTGAAGTTAGATGAATCAATATTCCTAGAACAGCGGGTGCAGTAGATGAGGTTGGAGGAGGTGCAAGTGAATCTCTGCGTCACCTGAAAGGGCTGCCGTGGTCGCTGGGCAGTCGAGGGAAGAGTTATAGAGATAATTTATGTTCCCAAAATGGGAACGTTTTCCAAAATGCTCTGAAACATCTGGCCAGGCTTGTGCCCTGGATCAGTGAATGGCAGGGCCCTGGGAAGTGCCGTAGAGCAGCAAGATTTAGGAGTTAGAAACATAGAAACATAGAAAATAGGTGCAGGAGGGGGCCATTAGGCCATTCGAGCTAGCACCGCCATTCATTGTGATCATGGCTGATCATCCACAGTCAGTAACCCGTGCCTGCCTTCTCCATATCCCTTGATTCCACTAGCCCCTAGAGCTCTATCTAACTCTCTCTTAAATCCATCCAGTGATTTGACCTCCACAGCCTCTGTGGCAGGGAATTCCACAAATTCACTGGGTGAAAAAGTTCCTTCTCACCTCAGTTTTAAATGGCCTCCCCTCTTTTCTAAGACTGTGGCCCCTGGTCCTTGTTCATGAGCACAGTTACCTGAGGGTGACATTACAGTTCGACAGGTTGGTAAAGGTGGCTTTTGGTACATTGGTCTTCATCAGTAAAGGTACTGAATACATAAGTTGGGATGTCATGTTACCATTGTGAGGTAACGTGATGTCATTGGTAAGTTGTGATGTCATGTTGGTGAGGTCACGTGTGGAGTGTGTGATCAGTTTTGGTCATCCTATTATAAGAAAGATGTTCTTAAGCTGGAAAGATTGCAGAGATGATTTACGAGGATGTTGCAAGGAACAACGGCCTGAGCTATAAGGAGAAGTTGGACTGGCTGGGGGATGATCTCATATGGGGTGTAAACGTCAGGGTGAATGCACAACATCTTTTATCTAGGGTCGGGGAAGCAAGACCCAGAGGACATTGCCCCCACCCTGTCACTAGACCCACTCCCCCCTGTGACCAAGCTCAGAAGTTCTAGGAGCAGAATTACACCATTCGGCCCATCAAGTCTATTCTACCATTCAATCTATCTATCCCTCTCGACCCCATTCTCCTGCCTTCTCCCCATAAACCCTGACACCCATACTGATCACGAATCTATCAATCTCCAGCTAACAAATATCCATTGACACGGTCCCCACAGCGATCTGTGGCAACGAAGTCCACAGATTCACCACCATCTGGCTAAAGAAATGCCTCCTCATCTGCTTTTGTTCGGAGGCTATGGCCTCTGGTCCCAGATTCTCCCACTTGTGGAATCATCCTCTGCATTCACACAATCCAGTCCTTTCACTATTTGGCAAGTTTCAATGAGGTTCCCTGTCATCCTTCTAAACTCCAGCGAGTGCAGGCCCAGTGCGGACAAACACTAATCATATGTTATCAAGGGGACGTGACCTGTTGCTTCTTTCCCCCACCTCCAATCAGGATCGAGTCCTACCTTACCCCCTCTGCTGGGGGAACACCCACCCCCCCCCCCACCCAACCTCCCACCCCGGGACCCAGCTGTTCCTCCCCCCCACCCAACCTCCCACCCCGGGACCCAGCTGTTCCCCTCACCACACCTCCCCTCCCCGGGTACGATGGGAAGAGGGGGAATAGAGAAGGAGGAGAGAGGCTGGTGGGCAAGGGGGGCGAGGTGGAGAGAGGAGGGAGCAAGGGGCGAGAGAGGGGTGAGAAGGCAAGGGGAAGGGCAATGAAGTCAGAGGGATAATGATGGACAGATTACATTGAGTAATGGATGGAATGAAGGTGTGGAGGGAGAGGGGATGCAGGAGAGGGATTGATAATCGTTGGGGTCACCAGAGACTGGTGTTGGCCACGCACTTCGGACACCTTCCATCCCACAGAGCTGCTGGATTATTTCCCCACTCCACCCACTGTCTGTCCACACATTATTACAGATCCAGCCTCCGTACCAACTGAGGAATCCCAGGAAACAACAGCCGAACCCCGGGAGGATTTGTCCACTGTCCCAGAACCAGATACAAGCTCAGGTATCGATGGAGGGATCATTGGAGCAGTGGGGGACAAGTTGGGGAGGGTAACATGAGAAGAGAGGGTCTGGAGTGGAGGAGCAGAGAGTGTGAGGTGAGGGAGGAAGGGGGACTGGAGTGGGGGGAGGAGAATACCCCAGGGAGAGTGGAGTTGGAGCATTGCGGAGAGGGTAGAGATGGAGAGTGAGGGGCGGAGGGGTGTGGAGAGAGGAGGAGAAAGGGCAAGTAGAAATGTGTGAAACGAGTAAGTGTAGAAGAATTAAACGGGTGGTAAGGAGGGAATGTGTGATTGGAGATCGGGCCTGTACTCGCTGGAGTTTAGAAAGATGAGGGGGAAATCACATCAAAACTTACCCTATGATGAGAGGCCTAGATAGAGTGGATGTGGAGAGGATGGATCCAGTATTGAAAGAGTATAGGGCCAATGGGCACAGCCTCAGAATAAAGAGACATACCTTTAGATACGAGCTGAGGAGGATTTATCTAGCCAGAGGGTGGTGAATCTGTTGAATTCATTGCCACAGAAGGCTGTGGACATTGGTATCTCCAAGACGATGGTATTTTAAAAGTGGAGATTGACAGTTTTTGATTACGAAGATGGACAAAGGTTTCGAGGAGAAGGAGAATAGGGTTGGCAGGGAACGATGTACAGTATCAGCCATGAGTAAATGGTGGAGTGGTCGATGGGCCGAATTCCCTCATTCTGTTCCTCTGACATAAATTTATGAACATGAGATTGAGGATGAAGTGGAAAGTAAGTGGAGAGCTTGAGGAGAATGTATTTTGAAGACAGACTGACCCACAGTGAGAGAGAGAAAATCACAGAGAGAGAGTCAGAGAGAGAGAGTCGGGGAGAGAGAGAGAGTGAGGGAGAGAGAGAGAGTGAGGGAGCGAGAGAGAGAGGGAGAGAGAGAGAGAGATATTGAGGGAGAGAGAGAGTAAGGGAGAGAGAGAGAGAGAGAGTGAGAGAGAGAGTGAGGGAGAGAGAGAGAGATATATTGAGGGAGAGAGTGAGGGAAAGAGAGAGAGAGAGAGAGAGTGAGAGAGAGTGTGAGAGAGAGTGTGAGAGAGAGTGTGTGAGAGGGAGAGTGAGGGAGAGGGAGAGTGGGAGAGAGAGAGAGAGTCGGAACGAGAGTGTGAGAGCCCTCTGTAAAAGCCTGGCTTCACAAGGGAGCGAGGCGTTGCTCGTGTTCGAGGAGGATGCAATGTTGAAGGTGAGACGTGTGACCTGTGAGAGTTAGTATTTGTTGGTGTTCGCACGGACTCTTTGTCTACAGCCGACTTCCCACCTGATGAGCTGATCATTCTGTTTTAATCTCTCACCCTCCCTCTCCCGCCTCCATTCTCTTTTTCCAGATCCACCGTCGGGCACAACTCAGGAACCCCAGGGATCAACGAGTGGAGACTCAAGTCAAGGATTGACCAGTGACCCAGCAGGGTCTGCAAGCTCAGGTATCAGTGGTGGGGACCATGAAGCACAGGAACAGTCCCATTGTCCCACAATATCAGTGCCGTTAAACATATCTCCCCTGCCTGCACGTAATCCATATCCCTCCATTCATTGCATGTCCACTTGTCTAAACAAAAGGCTCCTTGATAACCACTACCTCTGATACTCAATGCCCTGACCGATGAAGGCAAGCATACCATATGCCTTTTGATCATTGCCACTTTCAGGTTGTTGTGGACTTGGACACCAAACCCCCTCTGCACATCAATGGTCTCGAGGGTCTCGCTATTAACTCCATATTTTCTCCTGCAATATGTCCTTCCAAAGTGCAACACCTCACACTTACTTTGCCGTTTCTCTGCCCATTTCTACATCTACATCTACATCCCACAAATCTACATCCCGCTGAATACTTTGACAACCTTCCTCACCATCCGCACCTTCACCAATTTTATCATCTCCACACAGTTACAAAAGACACAAAGTGCTGGACTAACTCAGCAGGTCAAGCAGCATCTCCGGAGAACATTGACATTTCCCAGTGAAACTCCCACGTCAGATTTGGACTTGCATAACAACAGCGGCCCCCATTTCAGTCTCCCTAGTTCCTGCCTAATAATGCTGTAATGGAACCTGTACCAATTTAATACTTACCCCAAGGTCCAGACAGACCTATTCACAACTCTCTTAAAACTATGGAGCTGTAATCTTTGTTGCCAAAATGCTCTCTCACAGAAACACCAGGAGAGGCTCATTTCCTGGCTCATAAAAGGGAAGGTTCTTCCCCTTGGTCGTTACATGGTTGCATTTTGGGAAGTCAAACTGGACAGGACAGACAGAGTGAATGATAGAGTTCCCTGAAAGTGGAGTCACGAGTAGATAGGGTGGTAAAGAAGGCTTTAGGTTATGATGGGAATTGGTAGGGTGAATGCACAGCACCTTTTATCCAGAGTTGGGGAAGCAAGAACCACAGGACATACATTTAAGATAAGAGTGGAAAGATTTAATAGGAGCATGATGGGCAACCATTTCATGTTGTGTGGTGGATGTATGGAACAAACTGCCGGAGAAGATAGTTGAGGCAGATACAATAACAAAATGTAAAAGTCACTTGGACATGTGCGTGGATAACAACGTTTTACTGGAATATGGGCAACATGTGGACAAATGGGACTAACAGATAAGTCAGCATGAACGAGGTGGGCCGATGGACCTGTTTCTGTGCTC
This sequence comes from Rhinoraja longicauda, assembly GCF_053455715.1. NCBI lineage: Eukaryota > Metazoa > Chordata > Chondrichthyes > Rajiformes > Arhynchobatidae > Rhinoraja > Rhinoraja longicauda. The sequence goes on from NC_135986.1 coordinate 18,089,299, forward strand.
TATGGTCAATCCCTGAAATTCACCCTGACTCTAAAGGGGAGTGGGAGGGGCCACGTGGAGTGAAGAACGTTTTTGATGGAGAGTGGGTGACGGGATATCAGATGATGCTGATATCTCCACATTGGCACTCCTTGAATTGCTGTCCACATCTCGAAGTTTGATGCCATGTTGCGGTGTTGCCGCACTACCGTCTCTCTGTTCCTTCATTCCAGATCCCAAGATCTCCACAGTGGAACAGACCCAGGGATCATCAACTGGAGAATCTACCCAGGAACCATCTTCCGTTCCAGTGGGAGACACGTCCTCAGGTACCAAGCCCCCTCATACGTTATTGCCTGTCCTTGCGGCCAGCTTTTGGAGAGGACAGTAGTTTGTTCTGCAGTTACAACAATTCCCCTTGGATTGAGGTTGGTTGAGGGAACCACTCCAGAAATACTGCCTCACCCGCTAAGTTACTCCAACACTTTGTGCCTTTTTTTGTGAACCAGCATCTGCAGTTCTTTATGTCTCCACATGGGGTTTAATTTAGATATACAGTGTGGAAACAAGCCCTTTGGCTCTCCGAGCCCACGGTGACCAGTAAACACTAGCACTATCCAACACACTAGGGACAATTTACAATGTTTGCTGAAGCCAAATTAACCAACAAACCTGTAAGTATTTGGAAAGTGGGAGGTAACCGGAGCAGCTGGAGAAAGCACACTTGCTCACTGGGAGAACTTACCAACTCCATGCAGACAGCACCTGCAGTCAGGATGGAAGCCAGGGCTCTGGTGCTGTAAGGCAGCAATAACCGGGGTGGGAAAGGTCCTTGATTATGTTGGCTGTTTTCCCGAGGCAGTGTGAAGTGCAGATGGAGCCAATGGTGGGGAATCAGGTCTGTGTAACAGACTTGGCAACATCCACAACTCTGCAATTTCTTGCTGTCTTGGGCAGAGCTGCTCCCAAACCAAGCTGTGATGCAACAATGTTGTGAGATGGTGTGTAGTTGCATTACAGAAGACATTTGTAAGGTGCTGTGATGACTCGTGGACAAGAGGGGTCAGTGTTTAGGCCTCAGCTAGTCATTATGAGTAAAATAACTTGGCTGAGACAAATAATTGTCAGTGTTCCCTGAGGACAGAGATAAATCCAGATATTCCCCCACTGACCCACAGTGTCCCTCACTGTCCACAGTCAGTGTTCCCTGGGGACTGAGATACACCCAGATATCTCCCACTAACACCAGTGTCCCACACTGTCCACAGTCAGTGTTCCCTGGGGACTGAGATACACCCGGATATCTCCCACTAACACCAGTGTCCCTCACTGTCCACAGTCAGTGTTCCCTGGGGACTGAGATACACCCGGATATCTCCCACTAACACCAGTGTCCCTCACTGTCCACAGTCAGTGTTCCCTGGGGACTGAGATACACCCGGATATCTCCCACTAACACCAGTGTCCCTCACTGTCCACAGTCAGTGTTCCCTGGGGACTGAGATACACCCGGATATCTCCCACTGACCCACAGTGTCCCTCACTGTCCACAGTCAGTGTTCCCTGGGTGGGGGAGTGAAAGGATAATTGTAATGTCCCAGAGAGGGGGAAGGAGTGGCCTGAAGAGAGGCTGTGTAGATAGAGGTGGACTAGGAGAACGTGCACAGTTCTACTGCCGGACACCCCAGCCCACCTTTCAGTGACAGGAATCATTGAAGGAAACGGTGTTCCCCTTGGTCAGTTCCCAATATTCATCGTGACTCGGACTGAGGAGAGTGAGATGGTTGATGGAGGTTTGGATGGGAAAGGCAGTGAAAGAGGATAGATGATGTTTTCTCCACACACCGCTCCTCAAAGACAACATCAAAGCAAATGTGAAGGCATACAATATGGCAAAGATTGGCAGGGAGCAAGAGGTTTGGAAAGCTTTTAGGAACCACTGTTTAAGAAGGGATCGAGGCAATAGAAAGGAAATTTTAGCCTGACTTCAGTGATCTCTAAGGTTTTAGAGTCCATTATTATTAAGGATTAGCTTTCAGGGCACTTGGCCGCATGTCACAAAATAGACCAAAGTCAACATCGTTTTGTTCAGGGGTGATCTTGCCCGACAAATCTGTTGGAATTCTTTGAGGCATCAACAAACAGGACAGATAAAGGCCAGTCAGAGGATGTTGTTAACTTAGATTTTCAGAAGGTCTCTGATAAGGTGCTGCAAGTGAGGATGCACAACTAGACAAGAGCCTGTGGTATTAGAGGCAAGGTACTAACATGGAATAACGTTGGGCAGACTGTCAGAAGGCAAAGAGTGTGAATAAAGGATGCGTTTTCTGGTTGGCTGCCGGTGACGAGTGGTGTTCCACAGGGGCCAGTGTTGAGTCCACTGCTTTCCATGTTACACGTTAAAGATCGGTGTGATGGAATTGATGCATTGTGGCCAAGTTTGCGGATAATATGAAGATAGGTGTCGGGGCAGGTAGTATTGAGGATGCAGGGACTTTGCAGAAGGACTTGGGCAAGTTGGCAGATTGGGGAAAGAAGTGTCAGGTGGAATACAGCACAGCAAAGTGTACAGTCATGCACTTTGGTAGAAGGAATAAACATTTAGACCATTTTCTAAATTGTGAGAGGATCAATAATGAAATAATAAATAATGAAAGGCCCAGACAGTGTGGATGCGGAGAAGATGTTTCCAATGGAGGGAGAGTCAAGGAGCAGATGGCACATCCTGAGAATACAAGAATGTATCTCTAAGATCGATTGAGGAAGAATTTCTTTAGCCAGAGGATGGTGAATCTGTAGAATTCATTGCCACAGATGGTGGTGGAGGCTGTCATTTGGGTATTTTTAAAGCAGAGATTGATAGGCTCGATTAATAAAGATATTAAAGGTTCCAGGGCGAATGCAGGGGGATGGTGATGAGAGGGGAGATGCCATGATGGTGGATCAAGCCCGATGGGCCAAATGGCCTCATTCTGCTCCAATGTCTTATGGTCTTCTGTTTGTTTGGGTTTGGACGTTCCTCCTTTAGACATTGATGATGTTTCTGGTCCTGGAGACATCTCCCGTCTCTCCAGCCTTTTCCCCTTTCCCCGCGCTCCACAATTCTCTACCTGATCCGGAGTTGGACACCACTCGGGCACCCAAGGGAGCTACGACTGGAGACCCTGTTCCCCTTCACCTTAAACCTATGTCTTTTGTCCTTGATTCACCTACTCTGGGCAACAGACTCAAGGGCAAGAGACTGTATCTGCCCGATCTATTCCTCTCAGGATTTTATACACTTATATGAGATCACCCTTCATCCTCCTGTGAGACTTGGTGTGTGTTGGTATTAGCACGGACTGGTGACTCTTTGTCTTTGCAGCTGATTTTCCTCCTGATCAGCTATTTAGTACATTTTTACTCTCTCACCCTCCCTCCCCTACCTTATTTCTATTATTCCAGATCCATTGATGGACACAACTCAGGAACATTAGGGAGCAGTGACCGGAGTCTCTGGTCAGGGTTTGACCAGTGACCCAGTAGGGGTCTGCAAGCTCAGGTATCAGTGGTGGGGAGTAATGACCGGAGACTGTGGTCAGGGTTTGACCAGTGACCCAGTAGGGTCTGCAAGCTCAGGTATCAGTGGTGGGGAGTAATGACCGGAGACTCTGGTCAGGGTTTGACCAGTGACCCAGTAGGGGTCTGCAAGCTCAGGTATCAGTGGTAGGGAGTAATGACCGGAGACTCTGGTCAGGGTTTGACCAGTGACCCAGTAGGGGTCTGCAAGCTCAGGTATCAGTGGTGGGGAGTAATGACCGGAGACTCTGGTCAGGGTTTGACCAGTGACCCAGTAGGGTCTGCAAGCTCAGGTATCAGTGGTAGGGAGTAATGACCGGAGTCTCTGGTCAGGGTTTGACCAGTGACCCAGTAGGGGTCTGCAAGCTCAGGTATCAGTGGTGGGGAGTAATGACCGTAGACTGGTCAGGGTTTGACCGGTGACCCAGTAGGGGTCTGCAAGCTCAGGTATCAGTGGTGGGGAGTAATGACCGGAGACTCTGGTCAGGGTTTGACCAGTGACCCAGTAGGGGTCTGCAAGCTCAGGTATCAGTGGTGGGGAGTAATGACCGGAGTCTCTGGTCAGGGTTTGACCAGTGACCCAGTAGGGGTCTGCAAGCTCAGGTATCAGTGGTGGGGAGTAATGACCGGAGACTGGTCAGGGTTTGACCAGTGACCCAGTAGGGGTCTGCAAGCTCTGGTATCAGTGGTGGGGAGTAATGACCGGAGACTCTGGTCAGGGTTTGACAAGTGACCCAGTAGGGGTCTGCAAGCTCAGGTATCAGTGGTGGGGTGTAGGGAACAGTAGAGCATCGGAACAGGCCCATCGGACAACAATGTCCCTGCCGAACATAATGTCAAGTTAAACTATGTGCCCAACCAATGGATTCTTAAAAGCCACTGTCATGTCTGCCTCTACCTCCACCTCCGGCAGTGCGTACCTGACTAGCACCACTATCTGTGTAAAAAGACTTTCCTCACACATCTCCTTTAAACCGCTCCTCCCATGTTAAAACCATGCTCTCTTGTCTTTGACAGTTCCATCCTGGGAAAACATTCTGAACGCCTACCCAATCTATGCCTCATGATTTTATATACTTCTATCTGGTCTGTACTCAGCCTCAACGACCCAGAGGCAGCCAGATTTCTCCAACCTCTCCTCATAGTGTCCACCCTCTAATCCAGGCAGCATTCTGGTTAAGCCCGTCTGTTTCTCTCGGAAGCCTCCACATCTTTCCTGTAATGGAGCTACTAGAATGGCAAAGAATACTCCAAATGCTGCCTAAGCAAAGTCCCACATAACTGCAACATAACATCCTGAATCTTATACTTAATGCCCCACGTGATGAAGGCAAGCACACCATATGCTTCCTTTATCACTGCATCTTGTGTTGCCACTTTCTGGTTGTTACTTACATGGACTAACGTGGTCGATGGACAGTCGAGGGAAGATCATTTATGTTCCCAAAATGGGAACTTTTTCCAAAATGCTCTGAAACATCTGGCCAGGCTTGTGTCCTGGATCAGTGAATGGCAGGGCCCTGGGAAGTGCCGTAGAGCAGCAAGATTTAGGAGTTAGAAACATAGAAACATAGAAAATAGGTGCAGGAGAGGGCCATTCGGCCCTTCGAGCTAGCACCATCATTCATTGTGATCATGGCTGATCATCCACAGTCAGTAACCCATGCCTGCCTTCTCCCCATATCCCTTGATTCCACTAGCCCCTAGAGCTCTATCTAACTCTCTCTTAAGTCCATCCAGTGATTTGACCTCCACTGCCTCTGTGGCAGGGAATTCCACAAATTCACTTGGTGAAAAAGTTCATTCTCACCTCAGTTTTAAATGGCCTCCCCTTTATTCTAAGACTGGGGGCCCTGGTCCTTGTTCATGAGCACAGTTACCTGAGGGTGACATTACAGTTCGACAGGTTGGCAAAGGTGGCTTTTGGTACATTGGCCTTCATCAGTAAAGGTACTGAACACATAAGTTGGGATGTCATGTTACCATTGTGAGGTAACGTGATGTCATTGGTAAGTTGTGATGTCATGTTGGTGAGGTCACGTGTGGAGTGTGTGATCAGTTTTGGTCATCCTATTATAGGAAAGATGCTCTTAAGCTGGAAAGATTGCAGAGATGATTTACGAGGATGTTGCAAGGAACTTAATGGCCTGAGCTATAAGGAGAAGTTGGACTGGCTAGGAATTTATTCCTTGGATGACAAGAGGCTGAGGGATGATCTCATATGGGGTATCAACGTCAGGGTAAATGCACAACATCGTTTATCTAGGGTCGGGGAATCAAGACCCAGAGGACATTGCCCCCACCCTGTCACTAGACCCACCCCCCCCTGTGACCAAGCTCAGAAGTTCTAGGAGCAGAATTACACCATTCGGCCCATCAAGTCTATTCTACCATTCAATCTATCTATCCCTCTCGACCCCATTCTCCTGCCTTCTCCTCATGACCCCTGACACCCATACTGATCACGAATCTATCAATCTCCAGCTAACAAATATCCATTGACACGGTCCCCACAGCGATCTGTGGTAATGAAGTCCACAGATTCACCACCATCTGGCTAAAGAAATGCCTCCTCATCTGCTTTTGTTCGGAGGCTATGGCCTCTGGTCCCAGATTCTCCCACTTGTGGAATCATCCTCAGCATTCACTCAATCCAGTCCTTTCACTATTTGGCAAGTTTCAATGAGGTCCCCTGTCATCCTTCTAAACCCCAGCGAGTGCAGGCCCAGTGCGGACAAACACTAATCATATGTTATCAAGGGGACGTGACCTGTTGCTTCTCTCCCCCACCTCCAATCAGGATCGAGTCCTACCTTACCCCCTCTGCTGGGGGAACACCCACCCCCCCCCCACCCAACCTCCCACCCCGGGACCCAGCTGTTCCTCCCCCCCCCCCCCCCCGGGACCCAGCTGTTCCTCCCCCCCACCCAACCTCCCACCCCGGGACCCAGCTGTTCCCCTCACCACACCTCCCCTCCCCAGGTACGATGGGAAGAGGGGGAATAGAGAAGCAGGAGAGAGGCTGGTGGGCAAGGGGGGCGAGGTGGAGAGAGGAGGGAGCAAGGGGGTAGAGAGGGGTGAGAAGGCAAGGGGAAGGGCCATGAAGTCAGAGGGATAATGATGGACAGATTACATTGAGTAATGGATGGAATGAAGGTGTGGAGGGAGAGGGATGCAGGAGAGGGATTGATAATCATTGGGGTCACCAGAGACTGGTGTTGGCCACGCACTTCGGCCTCCTTCCATCCCACAGAGCTGCTGGATTATTTCCCCACTCCACCTACTGTCTGTCCACACTTTATTACAGATCCAGCCTCCGTACCAACTGAGGAATCCCAGGAAACAACACCCGAACCCCGGGAGGATTTGTCCACCGTCCCAGAACCAGATACAAGCTCAGTTATCGATGGAGGGATCATTGGAGCAGTGGGGGGACAAGTTGGGGAGGGTAACTTGAGAAGAGAGGGTCTGGAGTGGAGGAGCAGAGAGTGTGGGGTGGGGGAGGAGGGGGACTGGAGTGGGGGGAGGAGAATACCCCAGGGAGAGTGGAGTTGGAGCATTGCGGAGAGGGTAGAGATGGAGAGTGAGGGGCGGAGGGGTGTGGAGAGAGGTGGAGAAAGGGCAAGTAGAAATGTGTGAAACGAGTAATTGTAGAAGAATTAAACGGGTGGTAAGGAGGGAATGTGTGATTGGAGATCGGGCCTGTACTCGCTGGAGTTTAGAAAGATGAGGGGGAAATCACATCAAAACTTACCCTATAATGAGAGGCCTAGATAGAGTGGATGTTGAGAGGATGTTTCCAGTATTGAAATAGTATAGGGCCAATGGGCACAGCCTCAGAATAAAGAGACATACCTTTAGATACGAGCTGAGGAGGATTTATCTAGCCAGAGGGTGGTGAATCTGTTGAATTCATTGCCACAGAAGGCTGTGGACATTGGTATCTCCAAGACGATGGTATTTTTAAAGTGGAGATTGACAGTTTTTGATTACGAAGATGGACAAAGGTTTCGAGGAGAAAGTGAATAGGGTTGGCAGGGAACGATATACAGTATCAGCCATGAGTAAATGGCGGAGTGGTCGATGGGCCGAATTGCCTCATTCTGTTCCTCTGACATGAATTTATGAACATGAGATTGAGGATGAAGTGGAAAGTAAGTGGAGAGCTTGAGGAGAATGTATTTTGAAGACAGACTGACCCATAGGGGCAGGGGCTGAATGCTGGGGTCAGAGAGATAGTCACAGTGAGAGAGAGAAAGTCACAGAGAGAGAGTCAGAGAGAGAGAGTCGGGGAGAGAGAGAATCAGGGAGAGAGAGAGAGTGAGGGGGAGAGAGAGAGTGAGGGAGAGAGAGAGAGTGAGGGAGAGAGAGAGTGAGTGAGAGGGAGAGTGGGGGAGAGGGAGAGTGAGGGAGAGGGAGAGTGGGAGAGAGAGAGAGAGTCGGAGCGAGAGTGTGAGAGCACTCTGTAAAAGCCTGGCTTCACAAGTGAGTGAGGCGTAGCTCGTGTTCGAGGAGGATGCAATGTTGAAGGTGAGACGTGTGACCTGTGAGAGTTAGTATTTGTTGGTGTTCGCACGGACTCTTTGTCTACAGCCGACTTCCCACCTGATGAGCTGATCATTCTGTTTTAATCTCTCACCCTCCCTCTCCCGCCTCCATTCTCTTTTTCCAGATCCACCGCCGGGCACAACTCAGGAACCCCAGGGATCAACGAGTGGAGACTCAAGTCAAGGATTGACCAGTGACCCAGCAGGGTCTGCAAGCTCAGGTATCAGTGGTGGGGACCATGAAGCACAGGAACAGGCCCATTGTCCCACAATATCCGTGCTGTTAAACATATCTCCCCTGCCTGCACGTAATCCATATCCCTCCATTCATTGCATGTCCACTTGTCTAAACAAAAGACTCCTTGATAGCCACTACCTCTGATACTCAATGCCCTGACCAATGAAGGCAAGCATACCATATGCCTTTTTATCATTGCCACTTTCAGGTTGTTATGGACTTGGACCCCAAACCCCCTCCGCACATCAATGGTCTCAAGGGTCTCGCTATTTACTCCATAATCTCTCCTGCAATATGTCCTTCCAAAGGGCAACACCTCACACTTACTTGGATTAAATTCCATCTGCAGTTTCTCTGCCCATTTCTACATCTACATCCCACAAATCTACATCCCGCTGAATACTTTGACAACCTTCCTCATCATCCGCACCTTCACCAATTTTATCATCTCCACACAGTTACAAAAGACACAAAGTGCTGGACTAACTCAGCAGGTCAAGCAGCATCTCCGGAGAACATTGACATTTCCCAGTGAAACTCCCACGTCAGATTTGGACTTGCATAACAACAGCGGCCCCCATTTCAGTCTCCCTAGTTCCTGCCTAATAATGCTGTAATGGACCCTGTACCAATTTAATACTTCCCCCAAGGTCCAGACAGACCTATTCATAACCCTCTTAAAACTATGGAGCTGTAATCTTTGTTGCCAAAATGCTCTCTCACTGAAACACCAGGAGAGGCTCATTTCCTGGCTCATAAAAGGGAAGGTTCTTCCCCTTGGTCCTTACATGGTTGCATTTTGGGAAGTCAAACTGGACAGGACAGACAGAGTGAATGATAGAGTTCCCTGAAAGTGGAGTCACGAGTAGATAGGGTGGTAAAGAAGGCTTTAGGTTATGACGGGAATTGGTAGGGTGAATGCACAGCACCTTTTATCCAGAGTTGGGGAAGCAAGAACCACAGGACATACATTTAAGATAAGAGTGGAAAGATTTAATAGGAGCATGATGGGAAACCATTTCATGTTGTGTGGTGGATGTATGGAACAAACTGCCGGAGAAGATAGTTGAGGCAGATACAATAACAAAATGTAAAAGTCACTTGGACATGTGCGTGGATAACAACGTTTTACTGGAATATGGGCAACATGTGGACAAATGGGACTAACAGATAAGTCGGCATGAACGAGGTGGGCCGATGGACCTGTTTCTGTGCTCTATGGTCAATCCCTGAAATTCACCCTGACTCTAAAGGGGAGTGGGAGGGGGCACGTGGAGTGAAGAACGTTTTTGATGGAGAGTCGGTGACAGGATATCAGATGATGCTGATATCTCCACATTGGCACTCCTTGAATTGCTGTACACATCTCGAAGTTTGATGCCATGTTGCGGTGTTGCCGCACTACCGTCTCTCTGTTCCTTCATTCCAGATCCCAAGATCTCCACAGTGGAACAGACCCAGGGATCATCAACTGGAGAATCTACCCAGGAACCATCTTCCGTTCCAGTGGGAGACACGTCCTCAGGTACCAAGCCCCCCCATACGTTGTCTCCTGCCCTTGCGGCCAGCTTTTGGAGAGGACAGTAGTTTGTTCTGCAGTTACAACAATTCCCCTTGGATTGAGGTTGGTTGAGGGAACCACTCCAGAAATACTGCCTCACCCGCTAAGTTACTCCAACACTTTGTGCCTTTTTTTGTGAACCAGCATCTGCAGTTCTTTATGTCTCCACATGGGGTTTAATTTAGATATACAGTGTGGAAACAAGCCCTTTGGCTCTCCGAGCCCACGGTGACCAGTAAACACTAGCACTATCCAACACACTAGGGACAATTTACAATGTTTGCTGAAGCCAAATTAACCAACAAACCTGTAAGTATTTGGAAAGTGGGAGGAAACCGGAGCAGCTGGAGAAAGCACACTGGCTCACTGGGAGAACTTACCAACTCCATGCAGACAGCACCTGCAGTCAGGATGGAAGCCAGGGCTCTGGCGCTGTAAGGCAGCAATAACCGGGGTGGGAAAGGTCCTTGATTATGTTGGCTGTTTTCCCGAGGCAGTGTGAAGTGCAGATGGAGCCAATGGTGGGGAATCAGGTCTGTGTAACAGACTTGGCAAAATCCACAACTCTGCAATTTCGTGCTGTCTTGGGCAGAGCTGCTCCCAAACCAAGCTGTGATGCAACAATGTTGTGAGATGGTGTGTAGTTGCATTACAGAAGACATTTGTAAGGCGCTGTGATGACTCGGGGACAAGAGGGGTCAGTGTTTAGGCCTCAGCTAGTCATTATGAGTAAAATAACTTGGCTGAAACGAATAATTGTCAGTGTTCCCTGAGGACAGAGATAAATCCAGATATTCCCCCACTGACCCACAGTGTCCCACACTGTCCACAGTTAGTGTTCCCTGGGGACTGAGATACACCCGGATATCTCCCACTAACACCAGTGTCCCACACTGTCCACAGTCAGTGTTCCCTGGGGACTGAGATACACCCGGATATCACCCACTAACACCAGTGTCCCTCACTGTCCACAGTCAGTGTTCCCTGGGGACTGAGATACACCCGGATATCACCCACTAACACCAGTGTCCCTCACTGTCCACAGTCAGTGTTCCCTGGGGACTGAGATACACCCGGATATCTCCCACTGACACCAGTGTCCCTCACTGTCCACAGTCAGTGTTCCCTGGGGACTGAGATACACCCGGATATCACCCACTAACACCAGTGTCCCTCACTGTCCACAGTCAGTGTTCCCTGGGTGGGGGAGTGAAAGGAGAATTGTAATGTCCCAGAGAGGGGGAAGGAGTGGCCTGACGAGAGGGTGTGTAGATAGAGGTGGACTAGGAGAGTACGTGCCCTGTCTCTCTAGGTGAGTCAGGACAGTTCTACTGCCGGACACCCCAGCCCACCGTTGAGTGACAGGAATCATTGAAGGAAACGGTGTTCCCCTTGGTCAGTTCCCAAAATTCATCATGACTCGGACTGAGGAGAGTGAGGTGGTTGATGGAGGTTTGGATGGGAAAGGCAGTGATGATGTTTTCTCCACACACCGCTCCTCAATACAATACAATACAATACAATACAATACAATATATCTTTATTGTCATTGTACCCAGGGGTACCACGAGATTGGGAATGCGCCTCCCATACGATGCAATAATTTAAGTAATTAACAGCAACCCAACGAAACGAAACAATTGTAACAGTTTTTAGACGGGGTAAAGTGCAAGTTGATCTATGCGTTGTGGCCATCCGGCTCAGCAGGACCGGTTCATAGCAGCTATGGCCCTGGGGATGAAGCTGTTCCTGAGTCTGGAGGTGCGGGCGTAGAAGGCCTTGTATCGTCTGCCCGATGGAAGGAGTTCGAACAGACTGTTGCAGGGGTGTGAAGAGTCTTTGTGGATGCTGGTGCCTTTTCTGAGGCATCGTGTGTTGTAGATGCCCTCCAAGTCTGGTAGCTGTGTTCCGATGGCCCTCTGAGCTCTATGGACTACCCGCTGTAGAGCTTTCCTTTCTGCCTCCGTGCAGCTGAGGTACCACACAGGGATGCCATGCGTTAGGATGCTCTCTATGGTGCAGCGGTAGAAGGTCGTCAGCAGCTGTTGGGGTAGACCAGACTTTTTCAGTGTTCTTAGGTAGAACAGTCTTTGTTGTGCCTTCTTGACCAGCGCAGCAGTGTTATTGGACCATGTTAGGACCTTCGAAATGTGAGTGCCCAGAAACTTGAAGCTGGACACTCTCTCCACACTGTCCCCGTTGATAGAGATCGGGGCATATTCCACGTTATGTGACCTACGGAAGTTGATGATCAGCTCCTTGGTCTTGGTGGTATTTAGGGACAGGTTGTTATCCGAGCACCAGTCCGCCAGGTTCTGCACCTCCGCTCTATAGTTTGTTTCATCCCCGTTGGTGATCAGCCCGATCACCGTTGTGTCGTCTGCAAACTTGACAATGGTGTTGGTGTCGAATGCAGGAACACAGTCGTGTGTGAAGAGGGAGTAGAGCATGGGGCTCAGAACACAGCCCTGTGGTGTGCCGGTACTCAGGGTGATAGTGGAGGACAGGTGCGGGCCCATTCTCACTGCCTGCGGTCGTTCCAGCAGGAAGTCCAGGATCCAGTCACATAATGACGAGCTGAGGCCTAGCTGGTGGAGTTTGGTGATGAGCTTGGTGGGGATGACCGTGTTGAAGGCGGAGCTATAGTCTATGAATAGCATCCTCATGTACGTGCCCTGTCTCTCTAGGTGAGTCAGGACAGTGTGAAGAGCCAGAGAGATGGCGTCCTCTGTGGATCTATTTGCCCTGTATGCAAATTGATGTGGGTCCAGTGAGTCAGGGATGCTGGATTTGATGTGTGAGAGGACCAGCCTCTCAAAGCACTTCAAAGACAGCATCAAAGCAAATGTGAAGGCAAAGATTGGCGGGGAGCAAGAGATTTGGAAAGCTTTTAGGAACCACCGTTTAAGAAGGGATCGATGCAATAGAAAGGAAATTTTAGCCTGACTTCAGTGATCTCTAAGATTTTAGAGTCCATTATTATTAAGGATAAGCTTTCAGGGCACTCGGCCGCATGTCACAAAATAGACCAAAATCAACATCGTTTTGTTCAGGGGTGATCTTGCCCGACAAATCTGTTGTAATTCTTTGAGGCATCAACAAACAGGACAGATAAAGGCCAGTCAGAGGATGTTGTTAACTTGGATTTTCAGAAGGTCTCTGATAAGGTGCTGCAAGTGAGGATGCTCAACTAGACAAGAGCCTGTGGTATTAGAGGCAAGGTACTAACATGGAATAACGTTGGGCAGACTGTCAGAAGGCAAAGAGTGTGAATAAAGGATGCGTTTTCTGGTTGGCTGCCGGTGACGAGTGGTGTTCCACAGGGGCCAGTGTTGAGTCCACTACTTTCCATGTTACATGTTAAAGATCGGTGTGATGGAATTGATGCATTGTGGCCAAGTTTGCGGATAATATGAAGATAGGTGTCGGGGCAGGTAGTATTGAGGATGCAGGGACTTTGCAGAAGGACTTGGGCAAGTTGGCAGATTGGGGAAAGAAGTGTCAGATGGAATACAGCACAGCAAAGTGTACGGTCATGCACTTTGGTAGAAGGAATAAACATTTAGACCATTTTCTGAATTGTGGGAGGATCAATAATGAAATAATGAATAATGAAAGGCCCAGACAGTGTGGATGCGGAGAAGATGTTTCCAATGGAGGGAGAGTCAAGGAGCAGATGGCACATCCTGAGAATACAAGAATGTATCTCTAAAATGGATTGAGGAAGAATTTCTTTAGCCAGAGGATGGTGAATCTGTAGAATTCATTGCCACACATGGTGGTGGAGGCTGTCATTTGGGTATTTTTACAGCAGAGATTGATAGGCTCGATTAATAAAGATATTAAAGGTTCCAGGGAGAATGCAGGGGGTGGCGATGAGAGGGGAGATGCCATGGTGGTGGATCAAGCCTGATGGGCCAAATGGCCTCATTCTGCTCCAATGTCTTATGGTCTTCTGTTTGTTTGGGGTTGGACGTTCCTCCTTTATACATTGGTGATGTTTCTGGTCCTGGAGACACCTCCCGTCTCTCCAGCCTTTTCCCCTTTCCCCGCGCTCCACAATTCTCTACCTGATCCGGAGTTGGACACCAGTCGGGCACCCAAGGGAGCTACGACTGGAGACCCTGGTCCCGGTTAGAGCAACGCCCCAGCAGGGTCTGTAGGTTCCGGAATCAGCGCTGGGATTACTGATGGGAACGCCGCTCCCTGTGGTCAGTCCTGAGGCTGGTCCACACACGGACTGTGGGAGAGTCAGAGGTTAAGGAGGGAGAGTCGCTGGAGGGGACGGTGTTGTTTGGGTCAGCGAGCGGTCGAGGTTTCTCTGGAGCTTGAAGTCCTCCATTCCCCAATTTCCTGTCACATGCAGGCGATGTATTTTGGTGATTCCACTCTCACTCTCCCGTCTCTTCACTTGTTCCAGGGCCCCAGAATGCCGGAGGTGAGGAACACAAAGAGTCAACAACCGGAGAGCCCAGCGCGACACCGTCCGCTACCCCAGAGGGAGAGACGTGTTCAGGTATCAGGTCTTGTGTGTGGTGTGGTCGTCAGTCAGAGTCAGTGCCCAGTGTCACCCTGTGTGGTCGTCAGTCAGTGCCCAGTGTCTCCCCGTGTGGTCGTCAGTCAGTGCCCAGTGCCCAGTGTCTCCCCGTGTGGTCGTCAGTCAGAGTCAGTGCCCAGTGTCTCCCCGTGTGGTCGTCAGTCAGAGTCAGTGCCCAGTGTCTCCCCATGTGGTCGTCAGTCAGTGCCCAGTGTCTCCCCGTGTGGTCGTCAGTCAGCGTCAGTGCCCAGTGTCTCCCCGTGTGGTCGTCAGTCAGTCAGTGCCCAGTGTCTCCCCGTGTGGTCGTCAGTCAGAGTCATGGCCCAGTGTCTCCCCATGTGGTCGTCAGTCAGTGCCCAGTGTCTCCCCGTGTGGTCGTCAGTCAGTGCCCAGTGCCACCCCGTGTGGTCGTCAGTCAGTGCCCAGTGCCACCCCATGTGGTCGTCAGTCAGTCAGTGCCCAGTGCCACCCCGTGTGGTCGTCAGTCAGTGCCCAGTGTCTCCCCGTGTGGTCGTCAGTCTGAGTCGGTGCCCAGTCAGTACCGTGGGCCGTGTCTGCTCCGACTGAGAACCACTGCCCTTGGGTTGGTCCGGGTTCCTGCCCTTGTCTCCACCACCACTACCATCGCTCTGCCACAGACTGTGTCCCGTGGGCCGTGTCTGCTCACACAGCCGAGTGACAGACGCTCTCTCCCACTTCCAGCCCCCTGGCTGCTGACGGAGGAGGAGTGCGAGAGGTTGATCAGCGAGGCACAAGTGCTGTTCGTGGGGGACCAGGACCTGGGATCGACCAAGGACAGAGAGGCCCATCTCCAGCAGGTGAGAGTTGACCCGTCGTTACCCCCAGGCCCAGAAACTGTGCTCACGGTGACCCTCATCCTCCCTCCTCACGGAGCAGTGACCGCCCACCGGGCAACGGTCACCCAGCCAGTCTGTCCGGTCCACAGTCACTCTCCCCATCCACAGTCACTGTCCACGTTCCTAGTCAGTCTCCCCATCCCCAGTCAGCCTCCCCGTCCCCAGTCAGTCTCTGCCCCGTCCCCAGTCAGTCTCTACCCCGTCCCCAGTCAGTCTACCCCTCATCCCCAGTCAGCCTCCCCGTCCCCAGTCAGTCTCTACCCCGTCCCCAGTCAGCCTCCCCCCCGACCCCAGTCAACCTCCCCCCCGACCCCAGTCAACCTCCCCCCCCCGACCCCAGTCAACCTCCCCCCCCGACCCCAGTCAACCTCCCCCCCGACCCCAGTCAACCTCCCCCCTCGACCCCAGTCAACCTCCCCCCCGACCCCAGTCAACCTCCCCCCCGACCCCAGTCAACCTCCCCCCCCCGACCCCAGTCAACCTCCCCGACCCCAGTCAGTCTCTACCCCGTCCCCAGTCAGCCTCCCCCCCGACCCCAGTCAACCTCCCCCCCGACCCCAGTCAACCTCCCCCCCGACCCCAGTCAACCTCCCCCCCCGACCCCAGTCAACCTCCCCCCCGACCCCAGTCAACCTCCCCCCCGACCCCAGTCAACCTCCCCCCCGACCCCAGTCAACCTCCCCCCCCGACCCCAGTCAAACTCCCCCCCGACCCCTGTCAACCTCCCTCCCCCCCGACCCCAGTCAACCTCCCTCCCGACCCCAGTCAACCTCCCCCCCCCGACCCCAGTCAACCTCCCCCCCGACCCCAGTCAACCTCCCCCCCCGACCCCAGTCAACCTCCCCCCCGACCCCAGTCAACCTCCCCCCCCAACCCCAGTCAAACTCCCCCCCCGACCCCTGTCAACCTCCCCCCTGACCCCAGTCAACCTCCCCCCCGACCCCAGTCAACCTCCCCCCCCCGACCCCAGTCAACCTCCCCCCCGACCCCAGTCAACCTCCCCCCCCCGACCCCAGTCAACCTCCCCCCCGACCCCAGTCAACCTCCCCCCCGACCCCAGTCAACCTCCCCCCCCCCGACCCCAGTCAACCTCCCCCCCGACCCCAGTCAACCTCCCCCCCCGACCCCAGTCAACCTCCCCCCCGACCCCAGTCAACCTCCCCCCCCCAACCCCAGTCAAACTCCCCCCCCGACCCCTGTCAACCTCCCCCCTGACCCCAGTCAACCTCCCCCCCGACCCCAGTCAACCTCCCCCCCCCGACCCCAGTCAACCTCCCCCCGACCCCAGTCAACCTCCCCCCCCCGACCCCAGTCAACCTCCCCCCCGACCCCAGTCAACCTCCCCCCCCGACCCCAGTCAACCTCCCCCCCGACCCCAGTCAACCTCCCCCCCCGACCCCAGTCAACCTCCCCCCCCGACCCCAGTCAACCTCCCCGACCCCAGTCAAACTCCCCCCCCCGACCCCAGTCAACCTCCCCCCCGACCCCAGTCAACCTCCCCCCCCACCCCAGTCAACCTCCCCCCCCGACCCCAGTCAACCTCCCCCCCTCCGACCCCAGTCAACCTCCCCCCCCCCGACCCCAGTCAACCTCCCCGACCCCAGTCAAACTCCCCCCGACCCCAGTCAACCTCCCCCCAGACCCCAGTCAACCTCCCCCTGTCTCCAGTCAGTGTCCCCATCCCTTTTACGGAAATGACCCGGTCGGAGAGGGAAGGGCCATCGCCGGTGTGAAGGATGGGGGGGGGGGGGGGGGGAGGGGAGAATTCTTTGGTTTCAGGTTTGGGGTACGTTTATCCACATGATGGAGGAGAGGTGTGAGGGGAAGTGGGGAAGTGATTCCACACAATGGAGAGGTGTGAGGGGAAGTGGGGAAGTGTATCTACACAATGGAGGAGAGGAGTGAGGGGGAGAGGGTAGGTGTATCCACACAATGGAGAGGAGTGAGGGGGAGAGGGTAGGTGTATCCACACAATGGAGGAGAGGAGTGAGGGGGAGAGGGTAGGTGTATCCACACAATGGAGGAGAGGAGTGAGGGGATTCTCCAGGATGGTGGAGGGGTGGGTTGAATTTCCTGCATTGATGTGGAAGGTGTTCCTTCGGTGGGGTGGGTGGGGTGGGTGGCTTTGCACGCTTTGTATGGGTGTGTGTGTGTGTGTGGGGGTGGGGATTATGGAGATTCCCTTGGGCAGTGGGTTCCCCTGTTGTGTGGACAAGGGAGATTTCCATCGTGTGCGAGGAAGGCGTTTCCAGTGGTTGGGGAGAGGGGACGTAACTTCCATTCCTGTGATTGGGGCAGGGGGAGGCAGGAACTTAACAACGTTTATGAGAGAGGTGATTTGGAAGGAATGTGTTTGCCTGGTGTTCGGGGATGGAGCTTGTGCTGAGAACAGGGATTTTCCTGGCGTTTGGTGACGTGTTCTGCTGGTTTTCTGGGATGGAGTTGGTGGTGTTAAGGGGAGGGAATCTCCTGGTGTTTAGTGACAGATTGGTCTGGTGTTTGGGGATGGAGTTGGTTAAGGGGAGGGAATCTCTGGTGTTTGTAGACGGGTTCTGTAGTGATGGGATCTGTGCTCTCCAGCTCTGGGCCATGATCCCACACAGTGCGGTCTGACCCTCTCCATCCACTGCTCTGGTCTACAGTTACGTGAGGTGCTGAGGAAGCAGCTGCCCTGTGAACAAGTCAAGCCCAAGGGCTCACAGACTGGAAAACGCCAGAAGAGGGGAAGGAACTGAGCCGGAAGGTTCTGGATTGTGATCATCCAACACATCACAGGATGATGGGCGGGGAGGTGGTGGGTGTGTGGGATGGGGTAGGGTAGACGTGTGGGGTGGGGTGGGCAGTTGGGGAAGGGTGGGGTGGGGAGGCGTGTGATTGAGAGTATGGTGGAGCGGGCAGGTGGAGAGGGGTGGGATACTTTTGTAGTGTGGGGTGGGTGTGTGTGTGTTGGGGTAAGGTGGGCTGGGTTTTGGGGTGTTGTGTGGTGAATGGGCTGGGCATGTGGGTGATGTGTGTGGGTTGGGGTGGAGTGGGCGTGTCAGCGATGTGTATTGGTTGGGGTGGGATGGGCGTATGGGGTGGGGTGTGGTGAATGGGCTGGGCGTGTGGACGATGTGTGTGGATCGGGGTGATGGATGTGTAGGGTGGGCTAATGGGCTGTGTTGGGTTGTGGTGGTTTGGTAGGAATCCAAGCTGATGGTGTCAGAGGTATCTGTATTAATTGTCATCTGAATATCATAATTTCTGTGTTTTATTGATAAAGTTCATATTTCATTCTGAAAATTACACAGTTGATTATCGTATCATATCATATAATATATATATACAGCCGGAAACAGGCCTTTTTCGGCCCTCCAAGTCCGTGCCGCCCAGCGATCCCCGTACATTAACACTATCCTACACCCACTAGGGACAATATTTTACATTTACCCAGCCAATCAACCTACATACCTGTACGTCTTTGGAGTGTGGGAGGAAACCGAAGATCTCGGAGAAAACCCACGCAGGTCACGGGGAGAACATACAAACTCCTTACAGTGCAGCACCCGTAGTCAGGATCGAACCTGAGTCTCCGGCGCTGCATTCGCTGTAAAGCAGCAACTCTACCGCTGCGCTACCGTGTCGCCCATTACATTCAATGATCTATTCCTGTAATGTCTCAATATTTCTGATGCATCTGGCAGTACACACTATTCAAGAATAATATATTTCTATGTTTCCGTTAGCTGTAATGCAACTTTAATTTACTAATATTATTAAAAGTAATACAATAAAGACACAAAGTAAATCCTGTGTAAATCTTTGCTGATCAAGGAGACCACTGGAAATAAACTGCAGATGACACAAAACCTGGTGGTGGTGCTGCCACTGAGGAGGGTTGTCTTGGGTACAAGGTGATGGTGATTAGTTGGTAAGATTGTCAGAACGATGGCGATGGAACATAATCCTGTTAATTCTTGTGTGTGTCCTGCCTTTTGGTTCTCCCTGACTGGGAGCTGATTCACTGAGGGAGGATTAATAACAGTGGAACATCCTTTGTGCCTGAAATACCTGAGAATCACCCACACACCCACCACCATCCTATGGGATGTTGAATGTAAGGGGAGAGGATGCAATCATGGTAAGTCCCTTAACAACATTGATGTGCAGAGGGATCGTGGAGTTCAAGTTCATAGCTCGATGAATGTGACAGAAAAAGTAGATGGGGTAGTAAAGATGGCGTATGATATGCTTGCCTTTATTGCCAGGGGCATTGAGTGGAAGGGTAAGATGCTGCTGTATAGGACTTTGGTTAAGCCTCATTTGGAGTATTGTATGCAGTGTAAGTCTCCCCGTTATGGGGAGGATGTGGGGACTTTGACAAGGGTGCAGAGGAAGTTTACTAGAATGCTGCCTGGATTAAAGTGTTTCACTACTAGGAGAGGTTGGATAAACTTAGATTGTTTGTTTCTGGAATGCCTGAGGTTGCGGGAAGATTTGATAGAAGTATATATAGTTATGAGAGGCATCGGTAGGTTAGACATTGAGAACCTTTTCCCAAGATGGAAGTGTCTAACACTAGAGAGCGTAGGTATAAAGTGAGAGGGGGAAAGTACAAAGGAGATGTTTGAGGCAAGTTTTTTTACACAGAGTGACGGGGCCTGGAACGTATTGACAGGGGAGATGGTGCAAGTAGATACGATAGTGGAGTTCAAGAAGCTTTTAGATCGGCACATATGGAAATTGTAACTCATGTGTGTAGGATAGAGTTAGTGTGCGGGGTCGCTGGTCGGCGCGGACCCGGTGGGCCAAAGTATCTCTAAACTAAACTACAATACTCCCTAGTTCCTACCATTCATTCGGAAAATCCCATCCTGGTTTGACTTGACCCAAATTGCATCAACTTGTATTTGTCTGGATTCGATTTGTCATTCCTCGGCTAAACTTACCCAGTTGATCAAGATCCCGGTACAATTCTTGGCAAACTTTTGGCTGTCCACAATGTAACCTATTTTATTGTAATCTGCAAACTTACTGACTATGTCTAATACATTGCCAGCCAACGTGGACCCAATACGGACCCCTGAAATATAATAGTCATGGGCCACCAGTCCGAAAACCATTCTTCCACCATCACCCTCTGCTACCTTGTATTAAGTCCATTAAATATCTCAATAGTATCCATTCCCTCAAGATTCAAGATTCAAGATAGCTTTATTTGTCATCCAACACTGGACGAAATTCAGTCACCCACAGTCCAACAACAAAAGCATTAAACAAGCATTAAAACCACACAACCCCAAAAAACCCCCAAAACACAGTCCAACAATAAAAGCATTAAATAGGCATTCAAATCACCCAACCCCAAAAACACACAAAAAAAGAAACATCCATCAAAGAAACATCCATCACAGTGAGTCTCCTCCAGTCCTCTCTCTCCTCACTGTGATGGAAGGCCACAATGTCTTTCCCTTCTCCTGCTGTCCTCGCCCGCAGCCAGGTTGTTGTGGTTGCAGGCCGCACCGGACGGTCCACAGCGGGCCGAGCCCAAGGCGCGTCGCGTCGCAGCCACTCCCGCAGCCTCCGAAGACGGCCGGCTCCGCCGATGATAAGTCCGATCCGGGGCGGGCGAACACGCTGCTGCTGCCACTGTTGCTGCACGTCGGGGCGGTCGTGGCTCCCGACATTGAAACCCCCGCCCAGCAGAGAAATATCCCGCGGCCTGTCTTGGGCCGCGCCGGACGGTGAAATCCCCGCGATCCGGGGCGGGCGAACACGGACCCGCTGCCGCTGCCGGAGCTCCCGATGTCGGCATCCACGCGGCCCGAGCCTAAGGCGAGTCGCAGCCGCTCCCGCAGCCTCCGAAGACGGCCGGCTCCGGTGATGGTAAGTCCGATCCGCGGGCTCTGCGAACCAGAGCCCTGGAGGCCGCCAGCTCCAGGAGTTGGGCCGATGGTAGACCGCAGCAGGAACGGAGACAACACCCAGAAAACAAAGGTCGGGTCTCCGTTCGGAAGGGACACCTATTTACAATGTTACTGTTCCCCCCCTCCCCCCCCCCCACATACACACATAGTACACAAACACAAAAACACCACATCACAACTACAATCAAGACAAAAAAACAACAAAAACACAAAGACAAATGGACCGCAGGTAAGCCGCAGCTGCTATGGCAGCGCCGCCATTCTATAACCCATACCATTCTCCAACCCATACCATCAAACCTTGCAGAATAATCTTCCACACAGCATCTTATTGAATGCCTTGCTGAAGCCCATATAGATAATGTACATTACCCAACCATTATTATCCTATTTACAGCTTCAGAAACTAAATCAAGTTTGTGGAACATGATCTCCTGCACACTATAGCTGTGCTTGCTGTTACTATTCAATCCCTGTCTTTTCAAATGCTTGAATTTTCTTAACCCTAAGAATCTCCTCAGTAACTTGCCTACCACAGATTAGTTAGCTTTCTCGATCATAGTTCCCAGGTTTTCCTTTGTCCCCCGACTTAAATAAAGGAGCATCAGCCACCCACCATCTTACGGCACCTCACTCTGGCTAACAACGATGCCTATCTCTCAGCTGGCTTTCTTCTCCGGCTTCCCTCTGTGCTTTGACTATACCAGATCAGACACTGGAGATCTATTTACCTTCATACATGACAACCAGCATCTCTAATGCAATGCGGACTAACGCCAAAACATCACTGTTAACCTTTGTGAATTCCCTGGTCTTCATATCTTTCTCCACGGTAAAGCAGCCAAAATATTCAACGAGGCCCTCTCATAGGAGATCTACGGCTCTTCACATAAATGTCTGCATAGCACTTGAGGTGCCCTATACCCTCTTTCCTTTTTCACCATTAAATAATCTGTACCTCTTGCCGTCCAGGGTTTCCCATTACTGCCAGCCTTGCCGTTCACTCTAAAAGGAACATGGAAGTCTTAAACTCTCACAGTTGCACTCAGAAAGATCGTCCACTTGCCAGACATTCCTTTGTCACAAACATTCAACAGAAGTACAGCAACGTAGTGCATGAATGGGCCCAACAGCACACAACACACACGCCATACATAATACCAAACAAGCTAATCTCGTCTGCCTACACGTGATCCATATCACTTCATTCTCCCATCCATGTATCGATCTAAAAACCTCTTAAGCATCAAGTCAAGTTTATTTGTCACAAACACATAAATGTGCAGTGAAATGAAAGATTACCCACAGTCCAACAATAAGAGCAATAAAAATAAGCAATAACACACACAATCAAACAAAAAGAAACATCCATCACAGTGAGTCTCCTCCAGTCCCCTCCTCACTGTGATGGAAGGACAGAATGTTTTTTTCTCTTCTCCTGCCGACTTCTCCCGCGGTCAGGCTGTTGTAGTTGCCACGTTCCAGGCCGCGCTAGACAGTGGATGGTCCGCGACGGGCCGACTCAAGCACTGCGATCCGGGGCGGGCAAAGACGCTGCGGCTGTCGGAGCTCCCGATGTCGGCCCCCACCCAGGGCAGGGGCTGCGAGCTTCCGACATCCCCGCGGCCGGAGCTTCCACAGGCAAGTCCCAGGTGGAGGCCGCCAGCTCCAGGTGCATGGCCGATGGTAGGCCGTAGCGTGAACGTAGACACGGCCCAGAAACAAAAGGTCGCGTCTCCGTTGGGAAGAGACAATTTTACATTTACAGTTCCAGCCACCCCCCTCCCCCCCCCCCCCGCATAGTACACAACCCCAAAAAACTACATCACATTTACACTACAATCAAGACAAAAAAACAACATAAAAACACAAAGACAGACGTACTGCAGGTAAGCCGCAGCTGCTAGAGCATCTGTCTCCAACACCAACCCTGGCAACACATGCCAGGCACCTACCACTATCTGTGTAACAACTCACTCCAATAACAGTTTGCAGGCTACTGCCAAAACCATTGAAGTTCGCCTTGGCTCAATTCTAACTTTAACGTGAGGACCAGTTCTGCCCGTTTCCATAACCATGTAAAAACAAATCACATCTCAATCACTTCCCCTGTCCCATTTTCCAAGAGTGAGTCAAACTTTGATCTATCCCAATGGGGGGTCCTTATATGTCAACTGGAGGACATTTGCTGAACACAGAGAAAGGGCTTCCATCTAAACCCTTAGCACTTTGGCTCTGCTAGGCCGAGAAGAATGTTGGTGATGGAAATTGAGTGGTTCTGTGGTTGAGGAAGAAGCAGAGGGCTTTAAGACCTTCCTGGTGGGGGAGAGAGGTTTAGTGACTGAACATCCATATTAGACAATTGACAATAGACAATAGGTGCAGAAGTAGGCCATTCAGCCCTTCGAGCCAGCACCGCCATTCATATCATATATCATATATACAATACAATACAATACAATATATCTTTATTGTCATTGTACCCAGGGGTACAACGAGATTGGGAATGCGCCTCCCATACGATGCACTAATTTAGGTAATATATATCATATATATTCATATCATATATCATATCATATATATACAGCGCGGAAACAGGCCTTTTCGGCCCACCAAGTCCGCGCCGCCCAGCGATCCCCGTACATTAACACTATCCTACACCCACTAGGGTCAATTTTTACATTTACCCAGCCAATTAACCTACATACCTGTACGTCTTTGGAGTGTGGGAGGAAACCGAAGATCTCGGAGAAAACCCACGCAGGTCACGGGGAGAACGTATAAACTCCTTACAGTGCAGCACCCGTAGTCAGGATCGAACCTGAGTCTCCGGCGCTGCATTCGCTGTAAAGCAGCAACTCTACTGCTGCGCTACCGTGCCGCCCATTCAATGCGATTATGGCTGATCACTCTCAATCAGTACCCCGTTCCTGCCTTCTCCCCATACCCCCTCACTCTGCTATCCTTAAGAGCTCTATCCAGCTCTCTCTTGAAAGCATCCAACGAACTGGCCTCCACTGCCTTCTGAGGCAGAGAATTCCGCACCTTCACCACTCTCTGACTGAAAAAGTTCTTCCTCATCTCCGTTCTAAATGGCCTACCCCTTATTCTTAAACTGTGGCCCCTTGTTCTGGACTCCCCCAACATTGGGAACATGTTTCCTGCCTCTAATGTGTCCAATCCCCTAATTATCTTATATGTTTCAATAAGATCCCCTATCATCCTTCTAAATTCCAGTGTATACAAGCCTAATTGCTCCAGCCTTTCAACATACGACAGTCCCGCCATTCCGGGAATTAACCTAGTGAACCTACGCTGCACGCCCTCAATAGCAAGAATATCCTTCCTCAAATTTGGAGACCAAAACTGCACACAGTACTCCAGGTGCGGTCTCACCAGGGCCCGGTACAACTGTAGAAGGACTTCTTTGCTCCTATACTCAACTCCTCTTGTTATGAAGGCCAACATTCCATTGGCTTTCTTCACTGCCTGCTGTACCTGCATGCTTCCTTTCAGTGACTGATGCACTAGGACACCCAGATCTCGTTGAACATCCCCTCTTCCTAACTTGACACCATTCAGATAATAATCTGCCTTTCTATTCTTACTTCCAAAGTTAATAACCTCACACTTATCTACATTAAACTGCATCTGCCATGTATCCGCCCACTCACACAACCTGTCCAAGTCACCCTGCAGCCTTATTGCATCTTCCTCACAATTCACACTACCCCCCAGCTTAGTATCATCTGCAAATTTGCTAATGGTACTTAATGGTATTAGAGATGAGGGAGTTGAGGCCTGAAAAACAGAAGTCATAGAAGAGACGAAAGGTGTGCAGGGTGTCATGGACATAGGTCGGGAGGGATTAGACCAGGGGGGATAGGATGGAGTTGAGGTATGTGGAAATTAATTCAGTGGGGCAGAAGCAAGCCGTAACAATAGGTTTCCAGGGCAGTTTTGTTTAGCAGGTAGATAGCCTAAGTGATAAAATCAGAAATGGTCCGTGAGATTAGGACATGGTGCTGATCTGCAGGATCATGGTCCTGAGAGCTGTGAATACAGAGAATCAGGCAAAAGACAGGGTTTCAATAGTTAATGCCATCTTTGAGGGTATGAGAGAATGTCTCAAGTTGAATGGAACAGGTTATTTGAGTGGAAAGGAAGATCAGCCAAGAGGGATGTTTATAAAAGTGTTGACAAAAACTCATGATATGCACGTCCCTGTTCAAGTGAAGGGCAAGGCAATCAAATGTAAGGAAGCTTGGCTGACAAGAGAAATTGAGGCATTAGTCAAAAATAAGAAAAAAGCATGGGATGGGTACAAGCAGCTGGGATCAAGTGTATCCCTGGAGGAGTTTTGGGAACTAAGGAGCAAAGTAAAAAGGGAAACCAGTTGGGCAAAAAGGGGCCAGGTGGTAGCTCTGGCAGAGAGCATCAAGGACAATCCCAAGAGATATGATAAATACATAAGTGGGAAATGGGTAACTAGAGAGAGTGGGACCCCTCAGGGATCAAAGCGGCCAACTCTGGAGCCACAGGAGATGGGGAAGTTCCTCTATGAGTATTTCTCCTCTATTTACTGAGGAGAAAGACAGGAGGACTGAGAAACTTGGGGCAGTTAATGAAAATGGCTTGAGAGCAGTCAGTGTTATGGCCGAAGAGGTGCTGAAGGTACGATCATGTATGAAGGGAGACAAATCTCGAGGGCTTGATTAGATATATCCGAGGGCATTGTGGGAAACCAATGAGGAAGTTCCGACCACTGGTTGAGATTTACGAGTGGTCTTTTTCCAAGAGAGGTGCCGGAAGACTGGAGGGTGGCAAGTGTTGTGCCTCTGTTCAAGAAGGGGATGCAGGGGAAATGCTGGGAACTATAGAACAGTGAGTTTAACATCTGCAGTTGGAAACTTATTTTTGAGTATTGTGAGGAATATGATAATCAGGCATTTAGATGGGCAAGGGCTGATTAGGGATAATCAGCACGGTTTTGTACATGTGAGGTCGTGTCTCACAAATCTGATTTAGTTTTATGAGAAAGTGACCAAACATGTCGATGAGGGCAGGGCTATAGATGTTATACATATGGACTTCAGCAAAACATTGGACAAGGTTCCGCATGGTTGGCTGCTCTGGAAAGTTAGACCAAATGGTTTCCAATGAGAAATAGCTCAATGGATAGAAAATTAGCTTCATGGAAGGAAGCAGAGGGTGATGGTGGAAGGTTGCTTCTCGGTCTGGAAGCCTGTGTGCATTAAGGTTCGTTGCTGGAACCGTTAATGTTTCTCATCTACATCAATGATTTGGATGTGAGCATACACGGCAAGATTAGCAAGTTTGCAGATGATACATAAGTGGGTGATTTTGCAGATGAGGCGGTGAGGCTCAGAAAGCAGTGAACATAATTGTTTCTCCTCTTGGCAGCGATGTCATAGATACAGAGACAGTAGGTGCAGGAGAAGGCCATTCGGCCCTTTGTGTCTCCACCGCCATTCAATGTGATCATGGCTGATCATCCACAATCAGTATCCTTTCCTGCCTTCTCCCCCATATCCTTTAATTCCGCTAGCCCAAAGAGCTCGATCTAACTCTCTTTTGAATGCATCCAGTGAATCGGCCTCCACTGCCTTCTGATGCACAGAATTCCACAAATTCTCGACTCTCTGGGTGAAACAGTTTTTCCTCATCTCAATTCTAAATGGCCTACCCCTTATTCTTAAACTGTGGACCCTGGTTCTGGACTCCCCCAACATCGGGAACATGTTTCCTGCACCTAGCGTGTCCAATCCCTTTATAATTTTATACGTTTCTTTCAGATCCCCTCTCATCCTTCTAAATTTCAGTGAATAAAAGCCCAGTCGCTCCATTCTTTCTTCATTTAACAGTCCTGCCATCCCAGGAATTAACCTTGTGAACCTACGCTGCACTCCCTCAATAGCAAGAATGTCCTTCATCAAATTAGGAGAAGAAATGTGCACACATTACTCCAGGTGCGGTCTCACTAGGGCCCTGTACAACTGCAGAAGGACCTCTTTGCTCCTATACTCAACTCCTCTCTTCATGAAGACCAACATACCATTAGCTTTCTTCACTGCCTGTTGTTGCATGCTTACTTTCAGTGACTGATGTACAAGGTCACCCAGGACTCGTTGTAGTTCCCCTTTTCCTAACCTGACACCATTCAGATAGAGGTATACCCTCTTGGGCTGTCAGGGGGATATGGGCCAAATGCGGGCAGGTGGGACCAATGCAGCTGGGACAGGTTGATCGGCTTTGCCAAGTTGATATGAAGGGACTGTTCCCCTGCTGCATAAATTAAGGAGACTATTATGCGATTTTGTAAGTACATTAAGGAAACGGGCTATCTGGAGAGGCCAATAGAGTCCCTTACAAAACAAAGTGGTTTACCTGTGAAACCACAGGAGGTTACACGGTCCTTAATGACCATATCTTGTCTCTTCTTACTGTGGTGAAGGACACAAGGCTTGGGAAGTTGGGCAGTTAATGCAGCTGTCAGTTCGTATTACAGTCGAGGAGATCCTGGGTGTCCTAAACTTTCCAACATAAATATATCTCTTGGGCCTGATAGATACATCCTAAGATACTGCAGGGAGATAGAAAATATAATTTACAGGGAACTCAGCTGAGGTATCAGAATCGTCATTATACACGTATGTGTTGCCGCATGAAGAGTCACATATCGTGTTTCTGTTCAAGACGGGGTGAAAAGAAAAGCTTGGGAACTGTATATCAATGAGCCTAAGATCTGTAGTAGGCAAAGTACTGGAGGGGATTTTGAAAGCTAAAATATACAGGCATTTAGATAGACAATACATAATACGTGATAATCAGCATGCTTATTTAGGTAGGACATCCTATCTCACAAATATTTCTAAGTTGATTGAAAGCCGTTGGTGAAGCCGTATTTGGAGTACTGCGTTCAGTTGTTTCAGCTTGCTATAGGAAGGATATCCTTAAGATGGAAAGAGTACAGAGAAGATTTACGAAAATGTTGGCAGGACTTGAGGGCCTAACGTCTCGTGAAAGCTGGGGCAGGCTTAGACGTTTATTCCCCAGCAACGCAGAATGCTGTGGCTTGTGCTTACAGAGATGTATAAAAAACATGAGGGAGACATCGAGGGAGAATGCAGAGTCTATTAGCTAAGGTAGGGAAATCAATAACCACAGTACATAATTATAAGTTAAAAGGAGAAGGATTTAATCTGAACCTTAACAGTATTTTCAATCAAGGGGTGGTGGGTATGTGGAACGAGGTGGCACAGAAGGATATTCAGGTGGTTACTATAACATAATTTAAAAAGACAGACGGGTAAATGAATAGGAAAGTTTGAGAGGGTTGTGGACGACGAGGACGTAAAGCAGCTCTCATCTCAGGCTGCATCGCAGCACCCCACTGAGTTATTTACCATTTATTTCTGGGATTGAACCACCAGCCCGTCGTTATAACATCTGTGGACGACTGCATCAGAAAGCTGCTCAGCCTAACCACCTTTTCTGCATGACATCCTTTATGAGAAGGAGGCCTCATGCCGGTTGCGCTCACGGAAGCCTCTGCGCCCATACATGGAGAGTCTGGATGCAGTGAGCAATGCAGCACTAGCTGTCCCAGAAGGACTCCAGCCATACTTTGAGACCTGATCACAACACCCTCCAGGCAACAACCTCCGCAGGAAGGCCTGGGTTCAACTGGACAGGCTACGAACTGGTGCTGGTCGTTTCGCAGCCAACATGAAAAGATGGGGCATTGCAGACACCGCCCTCTGTCCTTGTGGTCAAGTACAGACCAACAAACATGTCCGAATGGAATGTGCTGTGACAGGACCTCCCTGCCCACTATCCCAACTTGATAATCCCCAATTAGAGACTTACCTCACCAATTGCCACTTTTGATTGTTGTAGTTGACATATGAGACAGTCATAATTTATTACCACCTAAATTTTCTCTTCCGTCTGTGAACAATCCAGTAGATGACAATGAAAACACGCTTCAAATGCCGGAGACACCAGTTTTCGTGTGTTTGGCTTAAATAGAATTGGTTTAAACTAATTGCTGCTCTTATTTGTCTTGGATAGCGAACAATCGTTATTCGCAAAGAGCAAATAATCAGATGCATCCAGTCGACCTATTTAATCCGTTTGACACTAATTTACTTTTATTCTCCTGCATTCCCACCAACTGACTTGGTTTCTAGAATATTACCGCCAATGATAACCCACGTCACGTCCCATGGCTTCTTTTCAACCGCGTGCTTCACTCAAATCTAAATCACAGTCACATAATGTGTTCACAGCCCCGACCCCAATATAAACATAGAAAATAGGTGCAGGAGGAGGCCACTCGGCCCTTTGAGCCAGCACCGCCATTCATTGTGATTATAACTGATCATCCACAATCAGTAACCTGTGCCCAACTTCTCCCCTTATCCCTTGATTCCACTAGCCCCCCAGAGCTCTTATCTAACTCTTTCTTAAATTCATCCAGTCATTTGGCCTCTACTGCCCTCCATGGCAGAGAATTCCACAAATTCACAACTCTTTGGGTAAAAACATTCCTTCTCACCTCAGTTTTAAATGGCCTCCCCTTTATTCTAAGACTGTGGCACCTGGTTCTGGACTCCCCCAACACCGGGAACATTTTTCCTGCATCTAGCTTGTCCAGTCCTTTTATAATTTTATATGTCTCCATAAGATCCCCTCTCATCCTTGTAAACTCCAGTGAATACAAGCCTAGTCTTTTCAATCTTTCCTCATATGACAGTCCCGCCATCCCAGGTCCCGACATTGATCAAGGATCTGCATACAACATTCGTTTCAACGTGTCCTCATTCGCATTAGCTCCTCTAGGTGCTACCACTCAGAGACACATCTTAAACAGTCAAATCAACCGAAAAACACCCAAGTCTTTCAAATGTCGGAGGAACTCTGAGGACATTGGTGGAATCCATGAGGTCTCAGGGCGAGCATTCAAACGCAATACTATCAGCACTACGTTTCCGGAATGAAACAGGGGCTCCACAGTGATTTGCCAGCAGCTGCACAAGTTCCAATGTGAAGTTTCTTTTCCAGTTACTTGGCGGTTTCAGTGAGTTTATTCTTTGCAGGTGAATAGTTGAGCTTTGTATGATTGGCACGTATCCTGAAGTGTTCCATATAAACGAGAATTAAACAAGGTGATTGATCAAGTTCCCTGTAGTTTGCCGTTCGCTTTTGAAGATTTAAGCAAAAGGTTGTTGAGGACAGAGCTGAGGACGGCGTATATATGGATTTGAGCAAGGGGTTTGAGAAGGTACGTGTGGCAGGCTGCTCCGAAAGGCTACAAGGCTTGGGAACACAGGACATCTAGCCCAATGGATAGAACATTGGTTTCATGGAAGGAAGCAGAAGGTGACGGTACAACGTTGTTTTTCGGACTGGAGGCCGATGATTAGTGGAGTGCCCCAGGATTCGGTGCTGGGCCCATTGCTGTTTGTTATCTATCGCAGAATGATGGCAAGTCTAAGATCCCCCCCCCTCCACCTTCCCCTAGATGTTCCTTCCTTCCCCCAGCTCCTTTCCCATCCCTCCGAGCATCACTCAGACCATCCTCGGAACTAAATCCTCATCTCCTCCCCCATAAACTCACCTCACTCACAATCTGCACTCCTCACGCCCCCTCATAGCCTCCTCCCTTCCACTCGGATAGCTTCCCACCTCTCAGCCCCTCTTCCTCCCAATTCAAATGCTCCTCGTTTCCCCAAAGAACATCTCAACTCAGTCTCTCCTCCCATCAATCCTTCACAACTTAGATCCCCCTCCCCTCGGTCCCTCACAATTCCAACCTTTCTCACAATTCAGTCCATCCTCACAGCTCAGTCCATCCTCACAGTTCAAACACTTCTCACAGCTCAGTCCATCCTCACAACTCAGTCCATCCTCACAGCTCAGTCCATCCTCACAGCTCAGTCCATCCTCACAGCTCAGTCCATCCTCACAGCTCAGTCCATCCTCACAGCTCAGTCCATCCTCACAGCTCAGTCCATCCTCACAGCTCTGTCCATCCTCACAGCTCAGTCCATCCTCGCAGCTCAGTCCATCCTCACAGCTCAGTCCATCCTCACAGTTCAAACTCTTCTCACAGCTCAGTCCATCCTCACAACTCAGTCCATCCTCACAGCTCAGTCCATCCTCACAGTTCAAACACTTCTCACAGCTCAGTCCATCCTCGCAGCTCAGTCCATCCTCACAGTTCAGTCCATCCTCACAGCTCAGTCCATCTTCACAGATCAATCCATCCTCACAACTCAGTCCCTCCTCACCACTCAGTCCCTCCTCAACACTCAGTTCCTCCTCACAACTCGGACCCTTCTCTTGTCGGTCCTCTCAGTCCCTCAAAACTCAGAACTGTCTCTCACTCAGATCCTCATTTCCTTCCCCTTGGGCCATCCTCACTCAACATCTACACTACAGGTCTTCTATCTACCCCTCATAGTCCCCTTCCTTTCCCTCAGACTCTTCCCTTCTCCATTTACTCTGTTCACTTTCCTTCAGAACATAACTCAAACCCTCCTCCCTCCCACATAGACCCTCTTCTCCTCAGACACTCACAATCCAGACTCTCCTTTCCTCAATCCCTCACAACTTAGAACCTCTTCCAGCAGGCCCTCACAATTCAGACCCTCCTCACAACTCAGACACCCCTCACAACTCATTCCCTCCTCACAACTCGGACCCTCATCACAACTCAGACCCTCCTCACACTTCAGTCCATCCTCACAACTCAGCCCCTCCTCCTCTCACTCCTCCTCTCAGTCCCTCGTAATTCAGACCATTCCCGCACTGCCCAACAGACCTTGTCTCTGCCCCTCAAAGCTCATTGCTTCCCCTCTGACTCTTCCTTTCTCCATTCCTCTCCATTCAGTCTCTACTCACTTCCCTTCAGAACATCTCACCTCAGACCCACTTCCATCCCACTTAGACCCTCTTTTTCTCAGTACCTCACAACTCAGACCCTCCTCCACTCAATTCCTCACAACTTAGAACCTCTTCGTCCAGGCCCCTCACAACTCAGTCCCTCCTCACAACTCAGTCCCTCCTCACAACTCAGACTCTCCTCACAACTCAGACCCTCCTCACAACTCAGACTCCCCTCACAACCCCGACCCCCCTCACAACCCCGACCCCCCTCACAACCCCGACCCCCCTCACAACCCCGACCCCCCTCACAACCCCGACCCCCCTCACAACCCCGACCCCCCTCACAACTCAGACCCCCCTCACAACCCCAACCCCCCTCACAACTCAGACCCCCCTCACAACCCCGACCCCCTCACAACTCAGACCCCCCTCATAACCCCGACCCCCCTCACAACCCCGACCCCACTCACAACCCCGACCCCCCTCACAACCCCGACCCCTCTCACAACCCCGACCCCCCTCACAACCCCGACCCCCCTCACAACCCCGACCCCCCTCACAACTCAGACCCCCCTCACAACTCAGACCCCCCTCACAACCCCAACCCCCCTCACAACTCAGACCCCCCTCACAACCCCGACCCCCCTCACAACCCCGACCCCCCTCACAACCCCGACCCCTCTCACAACCCCGACCCCCCTCACAACTCAGATCTTCCTCCCCTCGGTTTCTCACGACTCAGACCCACTTCTCCTCAGCCTCTCACAGGTCTGACCCCCCTCCTCTATCCCTCACAACACAGTCCCTCCCTCCCTCTCTCTACCCCTCAGGCTGTGAGACCGTCCCCTCTCCCCATCAAACCCTCATTCCTTCCCCTCAGTCTACCCCGCCCCTCCTCCTTTCCTCTCCATTTACTCTCCTCGCCCCCCCTCAGAACTCAGCCCCTCTACCTCTAAACCCCTCACAACTCAGCCCCTCCCCCTCTGTCCCTCACAACTCAGCCCCTCCCCCCTCGGTCCCTCACAACTCAGCCCCTCCCCCCTCGGTCCCTCACAACTCAGCCCCTCCCCCTCTGTCCCTCACAACTCAGCCCCTCCCCCCTCGGTCCCTCACAACTCAGCCCCTCCCCCCTCGGTCCCTCACAACTCAGCCCCTCCCCCCTCGGTCCCTCACAACTCAGCCCCTCCCCCCTCGGTCCCTCACAACTCAGCCCCTCCCCCCTCGGTCCCTCACAACTCAGCCCCTCCCCCTCTGTCCCTCACAACTCAGCCCCTCCCCCCTCGGTCCCTCACAACTCAGCCCCTCCCCCTCTGTCCCTCACAGCTCAGCCCCTCCCCCCTCGGTCCCTCACAACTCAGGACGCCCCAACCGCCCGCGCACGCGCACTCTCTCTCTCTCTCGCGCGCGGAGCCGGGAGCGTCGCCCTCGCGCGGTGACGGTTGAGGAAGCAGCGGGGACGCGGTGCGCAGGCGCACTGTCTCCAGCCGGCCGCGGGGCGCAGGCGCTGTGTTTCCAACCGGCGCGGGGACCCCTCTGCGCGTGCGCTACTTTTC
Organism: Rhinoraja longicauda; assembly: GCF_053455715.1. NCBI lineage: Eukaryota > Metazoa > Chordata > Chondrichthyes > Rajiformes > Arhynchobatidae > Rhinoraja > Rhinoraja longicauda. Next base: position 18,122,949 of record NC_135986.1, read on the forward strand.
CAACCGTCACCGCGCGAGAAGTCTTGTCCTGCGGCATGATGGGAACCGCACTTGTATTGATTGTCCCAGCGCGGCGGTGAGCTTCACTCCGAGATATAATGGCGGGCCGGGCCGGGCCGGGCCGGGTGGCGGTGAGCTTCACTCCGAGATATAATGGCGGGCCGGGCCGGGCCGGGCCGGGTGGCGGTGAGCTTCACTCCCAGATATAATGGCGGGCCGGGCCGGGCCGGGCCGGGTGGCGGTGAGCTTCACTCCCAGATATAATGGCGGGCCGGGCCGGGCCGGGCCGGGTGGCGGTGAGCTTCACTCCCAGATATAATGGCGGGCCGGGCCGGGCCGGGCCGGGTGGCGGTGAGCTTCACTCCCAGATATAATGGCGGGCCGGGCCGGGCCGGGCCGGGTGGCGGTGAGCTTCACTCCCAGATATAATGGCGGGCCGGGCCCGGCCGGGCCGGGTGGCGGTGAGCTTCACTCCCAGATATAATGGCGGGCGGGCCGGTGGGCCGGTGGGCGGAACGGGTGGAAGGGGTGGGGGTGGGGTCGAGAGACCGCGTTGGACATTGGTGGCGGTGGGGTCGAGAGACCGCGTTGGACATTGGTGGCGGGGGGGTGGGGTCGAGAGACCGCGTTGGACATTGGTGGTGGGGGGGTGGGGTCGAGAGACCGCGTTGGACATTGGTGGCGGTGGGGCCGAGAGACCGCGTTGGACATTGGTGGTGGGGGGGTCGAGAGACCACGTTGGACATTGGTGGTGGGGTGGTGGGGGGGTGGGGTCGAGAGACCGCGTTGGACATTGGTGGCGGTGGGGTCGAGAGACCGCGTTGGACATTGGTGGTGGGGGGGTGGGGTCAAGGGACCGCGTTGGACATTGGTGGCGGTGGGGTCGAGAGACCGCGTTGGACATTGGTGGTGGGGGGGTGGGGTCGAGAGACCGCGTTGGACATTGGTGGCGGTGGGGCCGAGAGACCGCGTTGGACATTGGTGGTGGGGGGGTGGGGGGGTGGGGTCGAGAGACCGCGTTGGACATTGGTGGCGGTGGGGTCAAGGGACCGCGTTGGACATTGGTGGCGGTGGCGGTGGGGTCGAGAGACCGCGTTGGACATTGGTGGTGGGGGGGTGGGGTCGAGAGACCGCGTTGGACATTGGTGGTGGGGTGGTGGGGGGGTGGGGTCGAGAGACCGCGTTGGACTGGCTGGTGCCTTGTTCGCTGCACAACCCGCCGCACGATCTCCGGCGCATCACCCGGCAACTGAGTTTCGGCTGGCACTTTCGTCCTGGTGTTCATCGTCATCACCTGACCGCGTGATTGTGTGACTATTAGTGTTGGGTCCTGTAATCTAAAGGCACATCTTTTCCCTGCTTCAACACCCCCCCCCCCTCCACCATCTTGGGAAGACCGTGCAAGGGATGGGGGTTTGTTGGGAGAATATAGCATTCTGGGAATTCCTTAGACCAGTGCCTGTGTAGTGGAGCAGCAGGAGGAGGAGGAGGAGGGGGGGGGGGGGGGGGGGGGGGGGGAGGCATGCATCAATTCAGCTGAGTTGCCTGGACGACTACAATGGAAGAGGGTCGCTCTAGGCCGCATTTGGGGGAAGCAAGTACCCCAGTGGAGCTGCATTGCGTTGGCTCAACCAGATGACACTGGGAGAGGCGGTCGTGCATTGCGATGTGGCAAATTGCATCAGCATAAGTGGGCTGCTTTGGGAAATATATGCCCTGCATTGGGAGTGGACCAACTATACTGGTGCTGCATCAGACTGACCAATGTGGCACTTAGCACCGAGCTGCATTGGTGTGGGCTTTCTGAACTAAAGGCATTCAGACAGTACAATTGAACTTGCTGCAACTGCGCTGGATTAGTAAGCTGACATTATGTTAGCGGACTGGTCCTGAGCTGCATTGATGTGATTGCTCTGCTGTGGAAGCTGGGCTGCATTGAGTGTAATGGCACTGAAGAGATGTACCACTGGAGATGTACCACTCGGCCGTACCGTTGGCAATCGCCCAGGAGTTGGTATACATTCGGACTGGAGTATTGTCGTTGGACAAGGGAAGGGTGGCCGCCACAAGCTCGGCCATTTGACTCGAGCCACCAGAGCCATCACATGGACTCGTTTATCCTCATACGCACTCGCAAACCCCGTGTACACAGCAGAGCACACGGCCGGATCGTATCCTGATGTTCACCTGGCACCGTTCGAGACTGGAGTTCTCTGTTCTGGAAGGGCGCCCGACATGCTCTTTTATGGCGTTTCTCGTCTATTCAGACCGCGCATACCCCCTCCCGTGAGCCAGTCATAAGCCCGTTGGGCGCAACATTTCTTATCTTTATGTGGTACCACTTTCTGTAGACTTGGGCCTAAAGGTCGCTCTGTACATTGCATTTGAAATGACCGTGTTTCATCCTGGGGAATATTGCAGAAAAGAAAGGCTTTGGGGGGGGGGGGGGGGGGGGGGGGGCAATGCAGAGTTTGTCAAAGTGGTGTATTGTGTTCAATTTTGGTCACCCTGTTGCAAGCTGTAAAAAGTGCAGAGAAGATGGAGGATGTTTCAGTTTCATTCATTTTTTAGTTTTAGCAATGTAGCATGGAAACGGATCCCTCAGCCTAGCTAGTTCATTCAATCATTGATCACCGGTTCTCACTGGTTCCATGTTTTCCCACTTTCACATCCATTCCCGACACTCCAATAGCAATTTTACAGATCCCAATTCATCTACACACTTGTACATTTTGGGCAATATTTCAGAAAACGGGTAAACCCACACAGTTACAGTGAGACGTACAAATCCCTTGCAGAGCGCAAATCCAGGTCTCTGGTGCTGTGAGGCAGTAATTGTTTCTGCCATGCCAATGTGCCAGTTCTCGATGGTCTGAGGTATCGGGAGAGGGTGGGTAGGTTAGGATTAGATTCCTTGGAGAGCAGGAGGTTGAGGTAATATTATGGAAGTGTATAAAATCACGAGGGGAATTGATTGGGTGAACAAACAGTTTTTTTACCCAGGTAGGGAAATCAAGAACAAGAAGACATAGCTTTAAGGTGAGGGGGAAGGATTTAATAGAAAACTGAGGGGCAACGTTCATGGGGGAACTATATGAAACGAGCTGTTCAGACATCCATGGCAGCAGCATTTAAAAGACACTTGTTGGTGAAACCTCACTTGGACTGAGCTTTAAAGTAGAGGGGAAACGTTTATAGGACATGTGCGGGGCAGGATGTTTACAGAATGTGGTGGGTACCTGGAATGCACTGCCAGTGATGGCATTGGATGCACATATGTTAATGGTGTTTGAGACTTTTGAATGGACATATGGATATGCAGGGAAAGGAAGGATATTAATTGTTTGCAGGCGTTTAAGAGTTTAAGAGTTGGGCTTGGCACCATATTTGGCACAGACATTGTGGGTCAAAGCGCCTGTTAATTACTATGCTGGACTCTTCAATGTTGGATGAGTATTGCGTGTAGTTTTGGACGCCATGCTATGGGGAGGATGTAATTAAGCTGGAGAGGGTTATATGGATTGACGAGGATGTCATAGAAACATAGAAAGTAGGTGCATGAGTAGGCCATTCGGCCCTTCGAGCCTGCACCGCCATTCAATATGATCATGGCTGATCATCCAGCTCAGTAACCTGTACCTGCCTTCCCTCCATACCCCCTGATCCCTTTAGCAAAAAGGGCAACATCTAACTCCCTCTTAAATATAGCCAATGAACTGGCCTCAACTACCTTCTGTGGCAGAGAATTCCACAGACTCACCACTCTCTGTGTGAAGAAATGTTTTCTCATCTCGGTCCTAAAAGACTTCCCCCTTATCCTTAAGCTGTGACCCCTGGTTCTGGACTCCCCCAACATGGGGACAATCTTCCCGCATCTAGCCTCTCCAACCCCTTAAGAATTTTAGGGGTTTTAGGGTTTTAGGGAATTTCAAGTCACTGGGACTTGAGATACAACAAGAGCCTGGTATTAACTCCGGTATCCTTGTCAACACATACTTTGGGCTCTGTAAACCTAATTTAATGGCTCTACGCAGGCGGAGTAATCCCATTTCAGAATATTGGTCTGTTGCCTCCCCCAGCTTGGTGATTCAAGTA